>NC_034590.1:56165406-56166616 GCF_900095145.1 Mus pahari | reverse complement strand
GAGAGAGAGAGAGAGAGAGAGAGAGAGAGAGAGAGAGAGAGAGAAATGAAAGAAAGAGGAAGAAAATATTTATCAACCCATAGGAAGAACAACATCAACCAACCAGACCCTGATAGCTCCCAGGAACTAAACCACTTCAGCAAAGTAGCTGGATATAAAATTAATGCAAACAAATCAGTGGTCTTCCTCTGAACAAAGGATAAACAGACTGAGAAAGAAATTAGGGAAACAACAGCTTTCACAATAATCACAAATAATATAAAATACTTTGCCATGACTCTAACTAAGGAAGTGAAAGATCTGTACAATAAGAACTTCAAGTCTCTGAAGAAAGAAATCGAAGAAGATCTCAGAAGATGGAAAGATCCCCATGCTGATGGACTGGCAGGATTAATAGAGTCAAAATGGCTATCTTGCCAAAAGCAATCTACAGATTAAATGCAATCCCCATCAAAATTCCAACTCAATTCTTCGCTGAGTTGAATTGAATTAGAAAGGGCAATTTGCAAATTCATCTGGAATGACAAAAAACCTAGTATAGCAAAAACTATTCTCAACAACAAAAGAGCCTCTGGTGGAATCACCATCCCTGACCTCAAGCTGTACTACAGAGCAATTGTGATAAAAACTGCATGGTACTGGTACAGCAATAGACAAGTAGATCAGTGGGATAGAATTGAAGACCCAGAAATGAACCCACACTCCTATGGTCACTTAATCTTTGACAAAGGAGCTAAAACCATCCAGTGGAAAAAAAGACAGCCTTTTCAACAAATGGTGCTGGTTCAACTGGTGGTTAGCATGTAGAAGAATGTAAATTGATCCATTCTTATCTCCTTGTACAAAGCTCAAGTCCAAGTGGATCAAGGAACTCCGCATAAAACCAGAGACAATGAAACTTATAGAGGGGAAAGTGGGGAAGAACCTTGAAGATATGGGCACAGGGGAAATTTTCCTGAACAGAACAGCAATGGCTTGTGCTGTAAGATCAAGAATTGACAAATGGCACCTTATAAAGTTGCAAAGCTTCTATAAGGCAAAGGACACTGTCAATAAGACAAAATGGCAACCAACAGATTGGGAAAAGACCTTTACCAATCCTATGTCCGATAGAGGGCTAATATCCAATATATATAAAGAACACAGTAAGTTAGACTCCAGAGAAACAAATAGCCCTATCTAAAATGTGGTACAGAGGTAAACAAAGAAT
>NC_034590.1:56126844-56165251 GCF_900095145.1 Mus pahari | reverse complement strand
AAAAAAGTTCAACATCCTTAGTCATCAGGGAAATGCAAATCCAAACAACCCTGAGATTCCACTTCACACCAATCAGAATGGCTAAGATCAAAAACTCAGGTGACAGCAGATGCTGGTGAGGATGTAAAGAAAGAGGGACACTCCTCCATTGCTGGTGGAATTGCAAGCTGGTACAACCACTCTGGAAATCAGTTTGGTGGTTCCTCAGAAACTTGGACATAGTACTAATGAAAGATACAGCAATACTACTCCTAGGCATATACCCAGAAGATGCTCCAACATGTAATAAGGACACGTGCTCCACTATATTCATAGCAGCCTTATTTATAATAGCCAGAAACTGGAAAGAACCCAGATGTCCCTCAACAGACGAATGGATACAGAAACAGTGGTACAATGGAGTACTACCCAACTATTAAAAACAATGAATTTATGAAATTCTTAAGCAAAATAAGAGACTGCTGACAGGAGCCTGATATAGCTGTCTCCTGTGAGGCTCTGCCACTGCCTGACAAATACAGAAGTGGATGCTCACAGTCATCCATTGGAAAGAGCACAAGGTCCCCAATGAAGGAACCAGAGAGCTAGGGAGCAGAAGGGGACTTAAGCCCCATAGGAGGAACATCAATATGAACTAACCAGTATCCCCAGAGCTCCTTGGAACTATACCACCAATCAAAGAAAACACATGGTGGAACTTATGGCTCTAGTTATATATGTAGCAGAGGATGGCCTAGTTGGTCATCAATGGGAGGAGAGGCCCTTGGTCCTGTAAAGGTTCTATGCCCCAGTATAGGGGAATGCCAGGACTAGGAATGGGAGTAGGTGGGTTGGGGAGCAGGGAAGAAGGGGATTTTTGGAGGGAAAACTGGGAAAGGGGATAACATTTGAAATGTAAATAAAAAATATCTAATAAAAAATTCTTAGGCAAATGGATGCATCTGGAGGATATCATCCTGAGTGAGGTAACCCAATCACAAAAGAACTCACATGATATGCACTCACTGATAAGTAGATATTACCCCCAGAAACTCAGAATACCCAAGATACAATTATCAAAACACATGAAACTCAAGAAGAAGGAAGACCTAAGTGTGGTTACTTCTATCCTTCTTAGAAGGGNGACCACCAAACCCAGACACTATTGCAGATGCCAACAAGGTTTTGCTAACAGAAGCCTGGTATAGCTGTCTCCTGTGAGTCTCTGCCAGTGCCTGGCAAATACAAAAGTGGATGCTCACAGTCATCCACTGGACAGAGCACAGGGTCCCCAATGAAGGAGCTAGAGAAAGTACCCAGGGAGTTGAAGGGGTTTGCAGCCCTATAGAAGGAACAACAATATGGACTAAACAGTACCCCCAGAACTCACTGGGCCTAAACCACCAATTAAAGAAAACACATGGTGGGACTCATGTCTCTAGCTGCATATGTAGCAGAGGATGGCCTAGTGGGCAATCAATGGGAGTAGAGGCCCTTGATCTTGCGAAGATTCTATGCCCCAGTATAGGGGAATGCCAGGGCCAGGAAGCGGGAGTGTTGGGTTGGGGGGGGGGGATAGGAGATTTTTGGAGAGGAAACTAGGAGAGGGGATAGCATTTGAAATGTAAATAATGAAAATATCTTTAAAAAAAAAAAAAAGAGGGTGGGTAGCAAAGAGAAGGTGGCTGAGGTGGGTTGGGTTTGTTTGAGTCTTGTAATTGAGAGTGTAGAATTTTTTTTCAAGCATTTGATGTCCAAGGACACCTAGACAGTCAATGTAGTTAGGGGAACCAGTTAGTAGTGAACATTAATTGTGGCCGCAGGTGTCTAAAATTTAAAGGGGTTAACTCTCTTTCCATTATAAAATGCACCTTGAATCCCAGTAGCCCATCTATCTTTCCACAGTCTTGGATGTATATTTGAAAGATGTTGACCTTGGTGGTTTGGGACAGTTCAGAGCAGATATGCCCATTGGGTGTTACCAGTGGATTTTGCACACCAAACTGGGATGTCCCTCATATTTTGTGAAGCATGCATAACTTTGGAAGGAATTGATCCAAGGTGAAGCAGGTGAAAAGTGGTTGTGTTAGCTGATATAGAGTGGGACTTAATAGGTATTGTAATAGGAGCACTGCATCCAGGGTACTGATAACCTGGGTAGAGTGATTTAGGGTTATGAGGGTGTCCCTATCCTGACATTTCCAGACATACTGGCAGTCATGTGGGCAGAGAAGAAGCAGGAGTGAGAGCAGGGGGATAAGATTCATCTTGTTGAGCCAGGCGAGGTGGCACACGCCTTTAATTCCAGCACTCAGGAGCCAGAGGCAGGCGGATTTCTGAGTTTGAGGCCAGCCTGGTCTACAAAGTGAGTTCCAGGACAGCCAGGGCTACACAGAGAAACCCTGTCTTGAAAAACCAAAAAAAAAAAAAAAAATTCATCTTGTTAAGAAATATGGGGCAGAGGGTAATGTGTAATTTTAAGGTAACAGGGGCCAGAAGATATGGACAAATATGTAAGGTGGTAGCTAGGAGAATACTGAGGGATTGAAGGAGGAGGAGAAAAGGAATAAAAGGGTTTAGATGAGACAGATTTCCTGGAGCCTAACCACAGTCAGGGTCGTATGCACCATGGAATAAGGCCTTTGACACTTGGGTTGGAGAGTCAGAGTTTGTTGCTTGGGGTGTACAATCTCCTGGCTATATAGGACAAGTTGGAGATGTTGTAAGAGGCCTAAAAAGGGGCCTAGACAGTCAGAATGTGTCCAGATGCATGATCTAATTGACTAAGAGAGGAAGCAGAAGTTCATTAGAGATGGAGGAAGGGGGGGGAGACTTAGGTAATAGAAGGGGTCTCCTGAACATAAACTCAAAGGGAGAAAGATTGAAGGGTTTGAGAGGCACAAGGCAAAGATAAAGAAGAGCTAGACAGAGAAGTGTAATCCAACTGAGATGAGGTTCTAGGGTAAGTTAGGTTAGTATTTCTTTTAGGATACTGTTGTATATTCTACCTAATCAGAAGACTGTGGATCGTATGGGATATGAAAATGCCAGGGGATTTGTAGATTCTGAAGCCCTGTATAACTTGAAAGGTGAATTCTGGATTGTTATCTGGAGGGAGGGAGGAAGACAATCTGAAGTGAAAGACTATCAGCAAACAGAGAAGTGATGAAGGTCAATGCTCTTCTGTTTATGGTTGGGTAGTCCTCAACCCAGCCAGAGAATGTATTAATGCAGGGTAACAATATTTAAAGTATTTTACAGTGGTCATGTGAATGAAGTCAGTCTGCCAATTACAGCCAGGAAGCAGTCTCCAAGCCCATTGGGTGGGATAGGTAGAGGGTCAAACAGTAGAGATGAAGTTAATATGCAGACATGCATTGGGGATGTAGGCTAGGTTATGTAGTACAGTCTTATCTGCCAGAGTGAGGACCAAGTAGGTTTGGAGAAAGGAGAGAAAAGATTTAGTATTAGAGTGAAATGTATGACGTGGGTAGCAAATGATGTCCTGAGTTCAAGGAGAATTGGGTATCTTGTAATCTTTGTCATGCAGTAGAAACACTTGGGAGGAAGTTGAGTGAGTTATAGAGAACAAAAGGGAAGCCTGGTGGGCTGCCATATCAGCATGATTATTGCATTTACTGACAAGGGAAATGTCAGTCTGATGTGCTGTGCAATGAACTAAATCAATTTGAAGGGTAAGAAAGAAGCCTCAAGGAGGTTAAAAATATATGCAGAGTTGGTAATTGAGTTGCCTTTTGAGTTTACAAATTCTCATTCCTTCCAGATATCCTAGTGTGTTGGCAGGATATATAAAGCCTATTTGGAGTCTATTACATTAATGATGTATTTTGGGCAATATAGAAGAAACTGGCAAGGGCTACCAGTTGATTAGTAATGTGTGTGAGTGTAAGGAAGCCACCTCAATGATGGTACTGTCTGAAACTACTGCATACCCCACAACACAGTGCCCCTCTGACAGGAAAGTACTGCCATCCATATAGAAAGTATATTCAGAAGTAGTTAGAGCATACTCTTATATGTGAGATGAATGTGGGGGAGGGGAGGTCTTCTAGAATCTCAATAGAGGCACAACACCCAGAGGCAACTCCATTCCCAGGAGCTCTAACATGCCCAGGATCAGAGGATCAGAGTTGAGGAGCACACAACATCTGTCCCAACACCAGGAGTAACTGGGAGCAGTGGGACCCAGGCACACAGGAACTCTGTCAGACCAGTGGTAGGCGTTCCTTCCAGTCTGTCTGGGTCAGTGCCCTGAGCAGACCTTGGGCGCAAACTCTGTAGCCAGCCCCAAAACACCCAGAGGCAGCTCCACTTCCAGGTGCTCTACCATTCCCGGGACCACGGGATCCCGGGATCCCAGGATCCCAGGAGCTTGGTCACACCAGGATCTCAGGGTCCCAGAGGCAGCTTGACTCCCAGGAACTCAGACACACCCAGGATCTCAGGATCACAGGAACCCAGAATCACAGGATCCCAGAGACAGCTGGACTCTGAGGAGTTCTGATACAACCAGGATCATAGGAAGGAAAGACTCCAGTCCAACATAGCCAGGGCAGGTAGCACTAGAGATAACCAGGTGGCGGGAGGCAAGCATAAGAACATAAGCAACAGAAACCAAGGTTATTTGACATCATCAGAACCCAATTCTCCCACCATAGCAAGTCCTGGATAACCCAACACACCAGAAAAGCAAGATTCAGATCTAAAATCACTTCTCATGATGATGATAGAGGACATTAAGAAGGATATCAATAACTCCCTTAAAGAAATACAGGAGAACACAGGTAAAAAGCTAAAAGCCCTTAAAGAGGAAACACAAAAATCCCTTAAAGAGTTACAGAAAAACACAATCAAACAGGCGAAGGAAAGGAACAAAACCATCCAAGAGCTAAAAATGAAACTAAAAGCAATAAAAAAAAATCACAAAGGGAGACAAAGAGATCAGGAGTCATAGATGTAAGCATCACCAAGAGAATACAGGAGAGAAGAGAGACTCTCAGGTGCAGAAGATAGCATAGAAAACATTGACACAACAGTGAAAGAAAATGTAAAAAGCAAAAAGCTCCTAATCCAAAACATCCAGGAAATCCAGAACAAAATGAGAAGACCAAACCTAAGGATAATAGGTATAGAAAGGAGTGAAGATTCCCAACCTAAAGGGCCAGTAAATATCTTCAACAAAATTATAGAAGAAAACTTCCCTAACCTAAAGAAAGAGATGCCCATGAACATACAAGAAGCCTACAGAATTCCAAATAGACTTGACCAAAAAAGAAATTCCTTCTTTCACATAATAATCAAAACACCAAATGCACTAAACAAAGAATTTTAAAAGCAGTAAGGGGAAAAGGTCAAGTAACATATAAAGGCAGACCTCAGAATTACACCAGACTTCTCAGCAGAGACCATGAAAGCCAGAAGATCCTGGGCAGATGTCATACAGACCCTAAGAGAACACAAATGCCAGCCCAGGCTACTATACCCAGAAAAACTCTCAATCACCATAGACAGAGAAAACAAGATATCCCATGACAAAACCAAATTTATGCAATATCTTTCCACAAATCCAGCTCTACAGAGGATAATAGATGGAAAACACCAACACAAGGAGTGAAACTACACCCTAGAAGAAGCAAGAAAGTAATCTTTCAACAAACACACACAAACATAATTCCAACTCTAACAAGAAAATTAACAGGAAATAACAATCACTTTTCCTTAATATCTCTTAATATGAAAACTAATATTACCAACAAATACTAATTGATTGAAATTCAAAAATATGAGGAATTAGAAATTTGTCGGCTGTCATCCTGTGGTCTCTCTAATTTGGTAATAGGAGAAATAGGTCCAAAATTGTACAATCCATATACACTTTCTGCTTGTTTGTACATGACAAGGTCTTGCTGTGTGCCACATAATGGTCTTGAAATCATGCTTCCCCTATCTCAGCCTCTCTATTAGTACGATTGTTTATTTGATGATTTTACACTATACTATGGTTGTTAGAACAGCTTACATGTTTCAAAATTATTTATACAGCCAAAAGAAATGTAAACAATTAATTTGGGAGATGGCTTGTAAGAGAACAGCAGTGAGACTGAAGGCTTTCCTTGATATTTATAATTATTGTATCAATTTTGAAGAAGAGGACTTTACAAGTTACTCTTATTCTGAGATGAATGCTTTTCAAAATCATCACAGCCAATGAACCAGGATCTTACCCTCACCTAATGTCTGTGCCACCCTCCAAGCAGAACCATTGTTCATTGAAACAGTTGATGAATGACTTCATGGATAGACCATCTTAATACACAAACCATTTCTTAAATGAATGTAACCTGTTCCCTGTGGGCTGAGAATGATAACAATCACTCAATCAAATAGCTTTGACCACAGCAGGAAATCTGTATCCAAAAATCATTCTTTGGCACAGCAGAACTGTCAACTCTTAGCTTATCTACTATGGAGGTAAAATCCTTTGGTAATGTGAGGGACATTGAAGTACAGCCTTATTACAATGAACTCCAAAGTCCAAAAATTGTTCTTATTTTGTGTTTGTATCACAGTAAGAGCCAAGATTTTAAGCTCTACTAAAAACAAAACAAACAAATAAACAAAAAGATTTTATCTATTTATGTTCATTTAAAAAAAAGCTAATAGTGATATATTATTTTAAAATATCATGCAGTTAATATATTTGGAGTGATTTAAAATTTATATTGAGAAAAACATGCATTTTCAGGATTGCTGTAGACAAGCATCTATATAAGACTGTTCAATTGACTGTTGTTTTATATAAAACAGCTTTTATAATACTCATTTTTATTGTTACAATATTTTATAAATTTTAAAGAATATGATTAAAAAATGAAAGGTATTGCATGTTTTGAAGAGGGGGGTCTCCAGGAGGTGTTGGGGTACAAAAGGGAAAGAAGAATGTGATGTAAGTCTATTTACTCAAAATATGTTTTTAAATGTTAACAAATTCAGATAAATTGAAATTATGTATCTTTTCTCATCAGAACGCAATTAAACTTAAATGACAAAGAATTTAAATGACTTTATAATAAACCAAAAAAATTAAGAGCAAGAGCTTAATGCATAAGGCACTTTGGCAGGTGAATGCAAGAGCCACTTAGAAGAAAAGATATACCTTAGATTTCTAAGGAGTTCTAAACAGAAAAAAATGAAATGAAAAAGAGTTAATGTTGAATATATACAGTTATTTAAACACCTAAAATGCCAATTAAGCGACTATGGATTATTTACTTTTAGAAAACATATTATATATCCAAAATGGAAATTCCACATGATGGAAAATTTCTTCCTAATAGCTTGCATGGGAACACAGTACATCTTTCAGTTCAGTCCAGAATCTAATAACTCTAGAGATGACATCACTAGGAATTTCCATCTCTGAAATATACTGTATCTGTGTATCTCATTGATGAAATTGTCTTTACATCTCTGCTTGAGCCATCTCTACTCTCCTAGATTAATAATGAACAGCTGCTTCAGAGGCCTAAAATATGTGCTAAAAATAGTGCATCAAGGGGAAGCGGAACAATATAGTTTATTACTGTTGATTCTAAAATTTCATGTATGACTTCATGAACTCAGATTTACTCATGCAATGTAAAATATAGTAACATGCTTTCTTGTTTTTACTAGCTTGTTTATGAACATGTTGTCATTTGGATTTATTTTTAATTTTACATTTGAATTATTTGCTAATAAATTATTGTGGACTTCAAAAAAAAGAATCTCAATTAAAGGTGATCTGAGGAATGTTGGAGCAAAAAGATAAGTATGGTTTGAGGGGAAAACAGGAGAAAAATGTAAGTGGTGTGTTTTCGATGGAGTAATAGAATTCAAGATGGCAGAAAGGATTACAGCGCTTTGTAAGGACTTGAGTGGAGGGAATCAATTGTGAGGTGAGAATAGATCCCAGAGTTATGGTTTTTGTTGGTGGTGGTTTGTTTGGGTTTTTGTTTGTTTGGTTGGTTTTTTGTTTGTTTGTTTGTTTGTTTGTTTTGGATTCAGAGGTAAACAGAGAGGCTGTAGTAAGGGCATGTAGATAAAGGGCCAGTCTCAGGTGGTATTGTCCACAATTTAGAGAGGTAGACAACGGGGGCAAAAGACAGTCAAATAAAGTATACCAAGATTCCAGGGATGTAAACTTGTTCTCTGGAAATGTAAAGAGAAATAAGTCTACATAGATCTGAGAGGAAGAGAGCTGAGAGAGAATGGAGAGAACTTTTAAGATTAAGAAAGTATTTGTGGATAGGAGGAAAGGACTCATGAGGAGATCCAGAAGTAGCTTGATATAGAGGTTCCACAAGAAGTGAGTATCCACAGACCTGTCAACAGAGGAAAGAAACTTGGATTGCTTGAGGGCTCTGCAGAGATAGGGAACACAGATGGTCAAGAGGGAAGTGTTCATGGGTGGGGGTAGGATAGAATCCTAGATAGGTGTCCTGTAGGAAGGTGAGTTGAGCTTTGAAAGATGATAACCAGTAACCCCTAGAGCCAAGGAAATTGAAGAATGAGGCAGTGTCAAATTGGATTTTGGAGGAGGAAGGACTGCAAAAGAGGAGGTCATCTACATACTGAAGCAGACAGGAGGAAAAAGGCAGAAAGCAGGCCAGGTCCATGGTGAGTACCTGGCTAAAGAGATGGAGGCTGTCTCTTGAGAAGGACAGTTCAGAAGGTTAGTTGTTGGGACTGGATTGTAACAAGATCTGTGAAAGCAAAGGCAAAAAAAAAAATCTTGAGAATGAGTATCCAGGAGTATTTAGTGGGAAAAAGGCATCTTTGAGGTTTAGCACCAAGATGTGAGTTATGTTGTCAGGCATAATAGAAAAAAATAGCAGAGAGGATAGTATAAGGGTTGGTGACCACATGGTGTACAGGGACAATGGCAACATTAATTTAGTGAAGGTCCTAGACCAAGTGAAAACTTCTCTTAGGATTTTGACTACCAATATGGGGATATTGTAGGGTGAAGAGGTAGGGCATAGAAGCTATTTGGATTTACAAACAAATGAATGATAGGTTTGAGGCCTTTGAGGCTGGTTGGGGGTAGGGAGTATTGAGGTTTTGAGATGTAGGTAGAAGGGTCTTTGAATGTAATTGAAGGGGTTTGTGATGTGTAGCAAGGGAAGAAGAGGTGGTATCCCAGGTGGCAGGATCGACTAAACAAGGGAGCAAGGACAGGAGAGGTCTGAGGATTCAGGAGAGAGAACAAGTACAAGTGAAGGTCAAAGAAAGGAAGATGAGGGACACAGAGCTGTGGCCAGGTTGGGAGGCAGAGTTTATTCTTATTTCAGAGAGGATATCTCTCCCTGGTAAAAGAATAGGGCATGAGAATATAAAGAGGAAGGAGTGGGGAAAGAAAAAGCCTTTAAAAGAGAAAGTTAAGGGAGGAGAAAGTGGACCCAGAATACAGGAGAAATGTGATGAAGCAACCTGAGAGAAGAAGTGAGACCCTGGGCTCCTAGAGATTAATGGATGTGGTCAGAGCCCAGGCCCTGTCAGTCATAAGTTGCTAGGCCAAATAGGTCCAAGAAGAATTCAGGAAGGCTGGATGGACTACAGAGAAGTTGTGCCCTAGGGCAGTCTGATCCCCAGTGACCCTGTGGACACTTAGAACAAGAACAGGTAGGCCTTCAAAGATTTGGACAGGTGCAGGCACAGTGACCTTCCTTGCCACACTTGAAGCAGGGACCTAGTGGCTCCTTCTGGGAATTCATTAGAGATCCTGATCCAAGAGTTAGTTCTTGTGTTGCACTCATTACAACTATGGAAGACCTTAAAAGCCAAGGCCAGAACCTTGGCTTGGGATATAAGCAGGCCTTGGTCATTTGATTTTGACCCTTATGTCTGAGTAGAACTGGGCAAAGCATAGATCATAAAAAGTTATTGGTCAACTAAGGTCTCTAGGTCTATGTTTATATGTTGAAGCAGAGACTGTGTGGTGCATCAGAGGAAATGAGAGGGATTTTCAGGCTTGCCTAATTATTTCATGGACTTTTTGAAAGTTAATTGGTTTAAGGGTAGCTCTCCTCAGGCCAGAGAGGAGACAAGTAATAAACCAGTCCCTGGCCTGATAACCATCACCATCATTGTAATCTCAATGAGTATCTATGTTAGAGGCTGCTGCAGCTCTGACATGGTAGGTCCTGTGTGTTTGGTGTATTTGATCTGCATGGTCACAAGCCTTTTTCCATACATGTATGCATTTCCCAGGGAGGTTATTAGAAAGGAGCATATAGACATCATGAAAGGTATGGTCACAAGATTGTGTTAGATATCTGATTTGTTTGATAAAGGTGGTAAGGTATAAGGTAAAGGAAACTAGACATTTTTTGGACCTATTAACAGGATTTTTGGACGTTTAATAACAGACATCAAATTTTAAAGGGGAATCCACCACAAACAATGCCAAACTCAACAGAATGTGCCTACTGATCATCCATGGGAGTCTGCCCAAACCAATCAAGTTTGTGGCTTTGGCAGTCTTTCCAATCCCACAGGACAGAGCAGGAATGCCCAATGATCTATCAAAACCCCAAAACCTAGTGGATATTTGAGACAGCAAGAAATGGGGGATAAGGAGATGGGGCAACAGAAGGACCAGAAAGTGTAGAAGGGAGGGCAAAGCTACTAGCCAATCTTAGCCACCAAAATGAAAGGATCTCCAAGTCTACACAAAACACCCCCATACACCAAACCCTCACTCCAAAGTTGATTTATTTACCCTAGAAGGATCAGTGGGCTGCTCTGCACCCCACAACGACAGCAGCAGTTAGCGCTGCAGGAGTGGTTTTTAAGAAGAAAGGGGGGAAGTTCACGCTAAGATGAGTTGTGTACTATGTGAACTGAGATTTAATATTAAGAGTAGAATAAAAGAACTATGTTCACTTCATCCAGGGTTGCCAAGGAAAGCAGAAATATCTTCCAAATAGCTGCCATTAAAACCTCTATACTTTGTCAATTTATTGTAATAATAATATTAATAATAAACTCTGACCATGTAGAAAAACACAAACATGTCCATTCATGTTTCTGACATAGTAAACCCAGGACAATAGAGCTGCTATTCCAGCATGCCTGAGGCCCTGGTTTCCCATCCCTGGTAAAATAAAAACAGAAAACAAAAAGAAACAAAAGCAAAGCAGAAAAGCAATCTGCTCCTTTCAGGGATTATAACGATAACCCTGAATGCTAACTTAGCCAGTACAGGAAGAAAAATAAAAGTGTTCATCCTACATCTCTTTCCACAACTCTTTAACTCTCACCATAGGTTTGCAAGGGTAATTTTTTTTATCTATTATCTTGATAAGGAAACAGGGATTCAGAATTAACCAGTCCAAAGATGAAGCTAATGCAAAAGCAGAGAAGCCAGATTAAATCCAGATGTGTCTTCCCAAGCAGGCTCCATCACTCTGCTTTCCTTTGGAAGCATCACTTGTTTTCCTCGTGTAAACTCACCTGACCAAATTCCTTTAGAAAATGTTCCAGCTCTCCTGTACTCTGGGTACATGGCTGTTGTTTTTGTATTCTTCGTCTTCACGATTTTCTCTTACTTTACAGGGGGAAAATCATCTTTTTCATCCCTCGGGTACTACTAGATGTTGAATAATAAGTAACCTACATCTACCGTGCTCTATCTAAAACGCTGACAAAGTCTTCCTCTTAATGGGACCAAGGATTCATTCTGGATAACAGAATCCACTACCAGACAGGCCACTGCACTCAGAGTAGCTGACTACAAGTGTGTGCGCCCCCAAGTGGCCAGAGCGACCATCGGATCAAAAGCTCGCTCCCAAAATGGCTGTGCGTTATAAAGAAGACTTGCGTCTCACTGTGGACGTGAGCAACACGGGAGGACCCGGCCTCACTACATGACGCGTACCCGCCTGAGAAGCCGGGTGCGCGCCGGAACTACGCCTGCGCAGATTTAAAAAACAAAAACAAAAACCCTGTGTATTGGACTTTCAAAACCGTAGTTTCTGTGATGCGAGGCACACGGGGCTCATACAATCGCCTCAGAACTTAGGACCTCCAGCCATGGGGGCTGCAGATGCTGCCTCATCTATACCCATTGCTCAGAGAAGGACTGGGAGAACAGGGATCACAGGAGCCCATGCTACCCAGCCTCGCCTGCGGCACACCCTGCCTCCAGCAGGGGGCGCTGAGTTGTCTGGTGCTGCCCACTGCTAGTGGTGCTGCAGCCCAGGTTCCTGTTGTTGGCTCCTTGAGGACTGCTAGAATGAGGTGGCAAGATAGGAAAAGACCTGCTGCCACCAGGTACGAATACCTACAGGTTAAAGACTAAAAGACTCCCTCGACCTACAAGGCATCTTCTTCCATTTGAGTGGGTACCTTGGCTGGTGGACCACATGGACCACATACAGAAATAATAGGCCCTTCCTAGAAAAGGTTGTTCTCTTACCTCTGGAGAACTTAGAATTCAGAGAGCGTCATCCTGATCTTTATTGTCACAGAGTTCGGCCATCATGTTATTGTAGAATAACTAGAACTTGGTCCTCCTGTAAGAGGTCTTCACAGAAAGCTGATTGGAAAGTGGAGAGAGACCCTAGGGTACTTCTGTGTTGGAAGAGCATGGTAACAACGCTGTAGCACATATAGAGAAGAGCACTACATTTACCCTATATGAACAACCAGGAAATCCACAGTGGATTAAGAGTTCATTTTCAGCCTATAAAGGTCTTAATCTTTTAAATAACAAGCTGGATTCTAAAATTTTACAAGGTAATATGAAAGTTTGGTAGACCCACATTAATAGTGAGTTCATATGAGAATTCAAGCATTTAAAACTTTAAAAAAGAAAAGCATTGAAAATAAAGATCACAGGTGTGGATTATGGCTTCCAGATATTAAATCAGACTGTAAAGCCTGATTTACAAGGCAGTGTTGATGCTTTAATACACAAAGGGACTGTGGACAAAAGAAAAAGCAGAACATAGATCTAAAGCCATCTCAAACCACTGGGACATTCTCTTTTTTTAAAAATAAATAAGTGTTGAAACAACATTCATAAGGAAAAAAACTAAATGAATTAGAGATACGGTGTAAAAGCTGACTACAAGTTACAAAGAAAATAAGACAATAACCTTATTTAGAAAATCTTTTCTCAGAAGTATAGGTAGTGAAGCAAAAGGTAGATAGCTTTGCTAACAAAATCCTTTAAACTGTCATGGCAAAAAAGAACAAAATGATATCTAACAAGCTGGGAAAAATATAGCATATACTGCAAAGACTCATATTTCTGTGAATAAAGGTCTAAACAACTGGCTTCCATAACAGAATACCTGTTTATAATAACCAGAAATTTATAATGGGTAATTTACAATAGACAAGAGTGTGTTCACCCACAGTTCTGGAAACTGGCAATTAAGGGTTCTTCCTTACCATTTCTGGATAGTCAATTTAATGACAAGACTGTTCAATATAAATCTTTATATACACATATATACATGATAGATAGATAGATAGATAGATAGATAGATAGATAGATAGATAGATAGATAGATAGATAGATAGATAGACAGATGATATAAGGAATGGGTGGCATGTGTGTGTACCACTGGCATGTAGTGCCCAAAGGGGCCAAAAGAGAGCATCACATCCTCTGGAATCGGACAGAGGCAAATGAATTGTCATATGGGTACTGAAAATTGAATCCCCATATTCAGGAAGAGCAACCAGTGCTCTTAACCACTGATCCACTTCTCCAGCCCTCAAGATAATTCTGTAAGGGCTAATCTTCAACAAGTGAGGCCAAGACAAGTAATTGTTCACAGGCCAAAGAGGAAAGATGGACCTCTCTCTAGCACTGTATTCACATTTTAAATAAAAATAGATGCCAGGTCTAAATATGGGAAGCAAAATAAAACTTTCAGAAGGAAAAATCATAAATTTGTAAAGTTGATTCAGGAAATACACAAGATATAAGTAAATAAAGGGAAGTTTGGACTTAGAGTAAAGCATTTCATTGATGGTCAAAAGATAATCAAGAGAACAAAAGGACAACTTAAAGAATGGGAAAAATAGTTGAAAATTATATCAGATGAGGAACCTATACCTAGATTATATAAAGAACTAATAACTAAGCAATAAATAATCGTTTTCCAAATGGGAAAAGTGTTTGAATACACATTTTTGGCAAGATAGAATACAAGCAAACTGAGGGAATTGCATTATGAATTATTTATATGACTACAACAAACTAAGTAGCAAAGAGCACAACTGATTTAAGAAACCTTGGAAAACAGTATTTTGATTGTATATGGTACATGCTAAATAGAAAAGAATCATATGTAGATATTGTGCTCGAGCTGATATTTTTGTTTTTCACAGGAGTATAAATTATCAACTGTGAAAGAATTTTGTCTGTATTTTAGGACCGAAAAAAATAAGCACATTCATTGTGAATAATGACAGGTTTGTTTCATGTTGGAGAAAGAACTATAAAAATAGATATGGAGGTAGAGATAAGCTAACACACACAAACTGGCTTTCACTGTGAGAGGACTTGGCGCAATGACAATCCAGTCAATACAATGAAGTGTAACATCTAGATCTTAGTTCCTAAATGTCATTCTACGTTCAAAAACAAAACAAACAACCCCCCCCCAAAAAAAACCAACAAACAAAAACAAACCCTGGGCTTCTGGAATAAAGGATTCGTTCAGAATTTGAGGCTGGGGAAAAAAAAGAACTTTGAATAATCCAAGGAGTCACAAAGAATGTTTTAAAAGGGGAAGAGTCCAGGAGCAAACTTGGGAGTCCCATGCTGGGAAATTTTGAGCAAGATAATAATGATAATCTCACTTTATAGTTCATGCAATCAAGTGTAAATTCATTAATCAACATCGATAGGAGTAAGTGCTGGGGTCCATGAAGCACTTAAGAATGATACCCCAGACTCAAAAGGTATAAAAAAGGAAAGAGCATTTATTCTGCAGAAATCCAGCATGCAAGGGTCTACAATTCATAGAAATGGTAACCTCAAGGTGAGCTCTGTAGGTAGCTCAATTTAAAGGTGATTAGGGGAATTCCAAGAAGAGGTAGGTGACCTTTATCCCAAATGGTTGGCTCTAACTCCAGGGCTATGGGTAACTCTTGACTATAGTTCTGTGGGCTTTTCAAACTCATTACTGGGGGCCTGGGGACTTTACAAGAACCCTTGCTGAATAACCTTGGCAGGGCAGCTTCTGACTGGCTGTTCATGGGCTGTGGTTTTTCCAAGAACTGGTCTGCTCAGTTTTGGGAAACAGACACTTAGGCCTAGTCTCCTGAACTGGCATCTTGCAGTCTCTCATGGAGTTAGCCCAACGCTCATTCCCTCCTTGAATAATGGCCTAACTTGAAACCTAAGATGGGCTGGTATTGCTGCTTGTGAATCACCAGTTGGATTCTCAACCATCAGTGGACATCCATTCCTTAACAAACTTGACTAAAGTATTAATAATGCGTGCACCACAAGTCACCATATATAGCAGGTGAATTCATATCCCCAAACAACACAAAAGGAAACGGAGACCCTCCACACTTATCTTTCTGGGCCTTGATGCAGCAGTGGCCTGGGCAAACATAGAATCGGCCATTTTTGGTCCAATGGTGCAATTCCAAGCTCCCAAACCCAGAGAAATCATCCAACTATAGCTCCAGATCAGGGAACTAGGTCCCTTCTGCACTAGTGTGGAGACTTGGTGAAGAATTTCACCTCTTCCAACATCTATAAGCATCCAGGTTAGACTGAAGGGTCGGTGAAGGGTGCAGCACGTAAGCATGATCAGGAGTGCTGAAGTTGCAGCCTTATTGGATCAACGGGATATGGGTATGCCTTCCATTGCTCTTGGTGGAACATCTGAAAGTCTCTCCCTGCCAGATCTCAACTGCTGTGTTGTCTCTCTTCGGTCAGGCTTAACATGGGAGTAGTGTATCCATGTCCAGATCCCATCCACCTATACAGCCATGTGCATGATCAGGATCATGGTATGAGGTTCTTTCCAGCAGGGTCCCAGAGTCTTGTGTGTATGTCGAATTATCCAAACTTTGTCACCTGGTTCAAAGCAATGGGAATTAAAGGGAGTTGAGATTCATAAATCTAGCAGATGACAGGTCGGAGTTACTTCTGGTCTTTGGAGGGCCTTCAAGGACTCCAAGAACAAGTGCTGGCCATATTCAGCTAGAATATCAGTTTGGAGGTTAAGCAGCATGGGAGAAGATCTGCCATATCAAAGGGGGATGAGAACACCTGAGAGACTAACTATACCATAACACAAAAATCTTGAGTCAGATTTAGAGCCAGGGTAGTATCCATAGGTTGAGTTCTGAAGTACAAGCCCACTTCAGATACTGGGGGCAACCAGTATTCTGCCATTGTAGGGGTGTTTCTACCCCTATATAAGACATAAAGTAGGAGAGATACCCCGTTTCAGGGGTTAATTTGGTTAAGGCCTCATTCAGGGTTCAATTTATTCTCTCTACCTGTCCTGAACTCTGGGGTCTGTATGCGCAATGCAGTTTGCAATGGGTCCCTAAGATATGTACTAAATACTGATTTATGAATGCTAGTCCACTGTTAGACCCAAGCAGGGTAGGTAGTCCATACCTGGGTATGATACCTTTCAGAATCTTCTTTGCCACTGTGTTGGCAGTTTCCCTTGTAGGGGGTGCTTCCACCCATCCTGAAAAGGTATCTATAAAACCAGCAGGTATTTTTATCCATACATTCCTGGCTTCACTTCTGTGTAAACTATCTCCCAATCAGCCCCTGGATTTTGGCCTCTAATTCTGATTCCTGGTGTTCCTTGACTGGAGCCTGCGGTGGGTTCACAGCTGGCAGGTTCAACAATGCAAAATTACCTGATCAACCAAGGCTCCCAAGTAAAATGTTTTGTACTTTACCCCTGGAAGCAATTCCTTTAGTTTTCAGTGACCTTGTTGTGAGTCCTGATGGATTTAATGGATGAGTTACCTAGCAAACTCCTTAGGTAGGATAGTACAGCCTTCAGAAGTGAAATCATCCATCTCTTCTGTAGATTCCCTTGCATTTGGCCTGATCTTTTTTGTCTTCAGCAGCATACTCTGGGGCTGGCCAGATATGCAGGAGGAGGTAGGTCGCAGGGTGACCAGGAAGTGAGCAGTGGAAGTCTGGGTGGTCTCCCTTGTAGCTTTATCAGCTAGTCGCTTTTTTTCAGGCTATTTCTGATGTCCCTTTTTGATGCCAGGGGGAATCAATTATGGCCACCTTGAGGGGGAACCATAATGCCTCTAGTAAAGCATGTATTTCATTCTTATTTTTTATGTTGTTTTTCCTTAAGCAGTCATCAGTCCCCTCTCTTAGTATAAGGACCCCATGCACATGAACTATAGCAAAGTTATATCTGCTACCAGTGTAAATGTTGGCTATGGTCCCCTTCACCAGTTTGAAAACCTGGGTCAGAACCATTAGTTCAGCTTACTGTGCTAAAGTTCCTGGCAGCAAAGCAATTGCACAAATGACAGAGTCCAAGTCTACTAGAGCCACCCCAGCACATTTGGCTCTGTTCTGGCTGAAGCTGCTCCCATCCATGAGGTAGACGCACTCAGCATCTGGCCATAGTATGTCAGTTAGGTCTGGCCTAATGTTTGGAACATGCCCCAAAACTATAGAGCAATCATTGCTGTGTCTGAGGATGGGTCCAGTAGCAGGGTTGCTGCATTTAGGGCAGATGGGGGGTTATATCTTATGTGAGGGGTATTCAAAAGCAGACCCTGGAAGTGTACCAGTCTAGCACTGGGTGGCCATCGGCTATGTGGATTCTTGAGGGTTACCTCTATAGCATGGGGAGTGGTGACAAGTTCCTTCCCCGTGGTTATTTTGTTTGCATCCTTGACCAGCAGGGCAATGGCAGATATGATTCAGAGACAGGCAGGCCATCCCTGGGCCACCAGATTCAGCTTTTTAGGTAAATAGGTCATCGGTCTTTTCCATGGGCCCAATGTTTGGGTGAGCACTCCTTTTTCTATTCCCTTTCTTTCATCCACATCTAGATAGAAAGGTTTGTGAAGGTCCAGGAAGGCCACGGCTGGCACCACCAAAGGCTTTCCTTAGGGTCTTCAAAGCCATGTGCATCTCAGGGGTCGATTCTATTTTATTTCCTTGGCCCTTGGTAGCCTCATCTACTGGCTTTGTTATTTCAGTGAAGCCTGGCACCCACAGACTACAATACCTAGTGGATCCCAGAAATTCTCATATTTGCCTCTGGGTTGATGGAACTGGGTTATTTCTGGGTGTCCAACAGCATGCATTGCCCCCCTAACCCCCAACTTGAGTATGTACCCCAGATAAATGACTTCAAGTTGGCAAAGTTGGGCCTTCTTAGCAGACACTCAGTAACCTAGGTCTTGTAGCAAGCAGGTCTTGTGTGGCCTCCTGGCATGTCTCCAGGTCAGTCATGGAGGTACTAAAGTTGTTTGAGGGTGGGCCCACTGGTCCTCACCCAAGTCCTCATGCAGTACCTTGTCAAAGACTGTGAGCCGTTTCTTGAATCTTTGAGGTAGATGTGTCAAAGTCAGTTGTCCATTGAAGCCTCTCTCCAAATCTTTCCATTTGAAGGCAAATAGGTACTGGCTTTTGGATGCCAGATGCAAGATGAAGAAAGCATTCTTCAGGTCGAACACAGTCCAAACAGTATGTTCGGAAAGAAGGCTTCTCACCAAGATGTAGGGGTTTGAAACTGTAGGGTGGATGTCCTCTACCCACGTGTTTACTTCCCTCAAATCCTGCACAAGTCAATAGTCACAGGAATGAGGTTTCTTAACTGGAAGAAAAAGGTGTTCCGTGCCAATTGGCAAGGAATCAGAATCCCTGCTTCCTGGAACTAGTTGATATGTTGGGTGATGCTCACTGTGGCTTCTCCGGGCATTCGACAAAGCCTGATTCAGACTAGGGTTGCCCCAGACCTTAATTGGATTTGAACTGGGGTTGGATGACAGGTGAGTCCTATTGGTTTCTTTTCTGTCCACATCTTGGGGACTTCTGCCAGAAACCTCTGGAGCAGTAGGTTGAGATGGGACTGGCTGTGGGAACAATTTCTATTCCGCTTCTAGGGCCAAGATCAGGCATGGATGGGGCCATTCTTACCCAGAATTTTCACTCCCTCTGGGTCAAAATTGATGTGGGCTCCCATTTTGATGAGAAGATCTCTTTCAAGCAGGGAGTATAGACATCCAGGGGTGACAACAAATGAGTGGGTTATCTGTCCCATTCTGAAGTTCACCTTTATTCAGATAGTCCATGGGTAGGGCTTGGTGCCCATTGTTCTTTGCACCCGTGTTTTCTGGTCTGACAGTGCTCCCAGTGGTTGTTTCAAAGCAGAGTGTTGTGACCTCATGTCCACCATAAAGTCTATGGGCTTCCTCTCCATGTTTAGTATTTCCCAGGTGTCTTAGGGTATCTATTCCTGCACAAAACATCATGACCAAGAAGCAAGTTGGGGAGGAAAGGGTTTATTCAGCTTATATTTTCACACTGCTGTTCATCACCAAAGGAAGTCAGGACTGGAACTCAAGCAGGTCAGAAAGAAGGAGCTGATGCAGAGGCCATGGAGGGATGTTCCTTACTGGCTTGCTTTTCCTGGCTTGCTCAGCCTGCTCTCTTATAGAACCCAAGACTACCAGCCCAGGGATGGTACCACCCACAAAGGGCCTCCCCATTTGATCACTTATTGAGAAAATGGATCTCAAGGAGGCACTTCCCCAACTGAAGCTCCTTTCTCTGTGATAACTCCAGCCTGTGTCATGTTGAAAAAAAAAAAAAAAAAAAAAAAAAAAAAAAAAACAGCTAGTACCCCAGGGCTCATGGAGTGAGGGTTGAGCCCCGATTCCCTCAGATATCTACTTCTTCCAATTCTAAATGTTTTGGGCCCTTTCTTGGGTTTTTCTTAGGTCACTCATTTTTCCAAAGGTCTTTTTTATTTGCAATAGGCACATTGGTCCCTCTGTAACTGAGGGTGGATTGCTCCTTTTGTGGGGACTGGATCACCTCTGCCCCTTCTGTGAACCAGGTTTTTCAGCTTTCTTTCATTGGGACAGCCACAGTTCTCAGCAGGAAGCAGCACCTTCGCCAATCCTCTGGTTTGTCAATCCTCAGAAGTCTCTGGATTGTTGGAAACTTTCTCAGCTATAGCTACTAATTCAGTCAGTTGCTTACCCACAAAGCAATCTAGGCATTAAAGTTTCTGACAGGTGGCCAGGGGCAACTTGGTTAACAAAAGCCATGTTCACAGCTGATTGGTTCTCTCTGGCCTCTGAGTCAAAAGGAGATAGGTCATATAGGCTTTAAAAAGCCTCTCTAGATATTCTCTGGGTGTTTTCATTCTTTCCCTGCATCACCTAGCTTACCTTGGATAAATGTGTTGGCCACCTGGAGGCTTCCCAGAGACCCCTCACCAGAATCTGGCAGTAGACCCAGAGGCTCTCCTTACCTTCAGCAGAGTTAGAAGGGAAGGCCACATCGATATCTGCCTGAATATGGATGGGCAGCCCATTTGCTCCCAGAACCAATTTCCAGGTGGCTCCTAAAATCTGTTCCATTTCTTCAGTAGTGAAGAATACCTGAGCAGTTGTTAATAATTGTCCCAGGTGGGCAGATGAGTCAGCATGATTGACTCTAGGAGATCTGTGAAAGCTGATGGCCGCTCTAAAATTGGATTCTGCAACTTCAAATTGTTTAAGTCATTACTGGCAAATGGCAAACAGGCCATAAACCATTTTCCTTGAATGTCTAGGCACCTCATTGGTCAAGGGGTATGGCTATAGTAGAATCAGCCCTCTGGGAAGTACAGGTCCTAGTGTGAGGTGGACTCCAAATGGAGTTGGGGTTTCCTCCCTTTCTGCCTTTACTGGCTAGGCAGAACCAACAGCTGCAGAGGCAGGAACATAAGGAAGAGGAAAGAAATCCTCCTTGGGGACAGAGGGAAGAAGCAATGCAGGTGGCCAAGGCTGGCCCTACCTCCATCACAGGAAGGAGGACTGGAAGTGGAGCATCTGATGACATGTATATCTCTTAAAAATAAGACAGAGGAAAGATAGAATGGGGTTTAATAGCTGAATCTGGGCAAAGGAGATCCTGTTTTCTAAACCTTGGAGAAAATGAACTCTACTATCTATAATCTAAGGTTTAAGTGAAGGGTGAACTATAGGAGATACCTTTGTCAGACACAAACTGCTAATGAGGGCTTCACTCTGGAGTATCATTTTCTGAGCTGTATAGAAGGCCAAGAAATGAGTTGGGGAGGGGAGAAAACTGTAAGCATCCAAGACACTGAGAATACCACAAACATAGACCTCAGCAGAATGACAGAACCTTAGTCCCTGGGTGGTCTACACTAACCACAATAACAATACAGATTGACTCTTGCTTGATGTATAAACCTGTAAAAAAAAAAAAGTTCATCAAAGTTGTTTAAAATTAAAAGAAATGTATATCGCAATAGTTCTCATGGGAGCGGGTCCTTTCTGGTCAGTACTATTGCTTAAGGATGAAGGCATTCCCAGATCTGTCCTGTGACTTTCAGCAAAGTCAGCCAGCCAACTTAAGCTCAGACTTCTTTCCAAATTCATTTTTTATTAAATTTCTGTTAATTATTTTTAATTTCAAATGTTGTCCCCCTATACCATCCTCCTCCCCTTTGCCTCTAAGTGTGTGCTCCCCCACCTACCCACTCCTGCCTCACCTCTCTAGCATCCCCCTTTGCTGGGTCATCAAGACTCCACAGGACCAATCAGCTCCCCTCCCACTGATGCCACATAAGACAGTCCTCTGCTACATATATATGTAGTGGAAGCCATGGACTAGCCCATGTAGATTCTTTGGTTGGTGGTTTAGTCCCTAGGAGTTCTGAAGGGTCCAGTTAGTTGATACTTTGTTCTTCCTATGGGGTTTCAATCTCCTTTAGCTCCTTCAGTCTTTCCCCTAACTCTTCCATTGGGGTCTCTGGGCTCAGTCCAATGGTTGGGTGTGAGTATCTGCATCAGTCTTAGTCAGATGCTGGCAGAGCCTCTCAGAGGACAACCATACCAGGCTCCTGTCTGCAAGCACATCTTGGCATTAGTAATATTGTTGGGGTTTAATGTCTGTAGATGGGATGGATCCCATGGTGGCAGTCTCTGGGTGGCCTTTTTTTCAGTCTCTGTTCCATTTTTGTCCCTCCATTTCCTTTAGACAGGAACAATTCTAGGTTAAAAGTTTTGAGATGGGAGGGTGGCCCCACACCTAAACTGGGGCCCATGTCTATCTACTGGAGGTTGTCTCTTCAGGTTTTATCTCCCTACTGTTGGATATTTCAGCTAATGTCATCCTCATTGTATCCTGACAGTTCCTTGAATTCCTGGTGTCTGGAACTTTCTAGGGGTTCCCACATTGCCCTCCCCCTACTGCTACATATTTCTGTTCATTCTCCTGGCCCTCTGAACTTTTCTCCTGTCTCTTTCCCTACCTGATCCTGCCCCTCCCCCTTCCATCTCCCATCCAGTCCCCTCCTTCCCTCTGTCTCTCCTGATCATTTTGTTCCCCCTTCTAAGTGGAATTGAAGCATCCATACTTTGGCCTTCCTTCTTAAGCTTCATATAGTCTGTGATTTGTATCCTGGTTATTCTGAGCTTTTGGGCTAATATTTTTCTATGAGAGGATGCATTTAATATATTTAAAAAACAGTGGAGAATATAATTTGCCCTGAATAAGTAGAGATGTAAGTCTCTATGTTTTCCCTTTTTTTCTGTTCAGGTTGCCTTCATGATTATTCTAGACTCATTTGGGGCAGAACTGCATGAAAAATACTTAGTTTGAGGTACATACAAAGTTTTAAATTCTTAGCATAATTATGGATTTTTTAAGGCAAAAATTATTTTTATATCTAATTCAATGCACCTCTGATATATCCAAAATATTACATTATAAAACAGTGTAAACAGTATAAAACCATCAGTGACATATTCAATTCTTTCTGTATACCAGATCTTTAAAACCCAATGAGTATTTAACACTTCCATCTTAATTCAGACTAATCACATTTCAGTTGTTTGGTGCCTACAAATAACTGCCCCATTGAACCACAAGAAAAACTTACAGGGCAAGATATCTATATTTTTCTAAAAATGAAAATATATATTTATATGATAATATATCAAGAATTATGAGGACTCAGTGAAAGTCCAAATGAAACCATTGTATTCGAGCCTTTGGAGAAAAGTAGAAAAAGAAAATGTTTGTTCCTATTATAATTCATTGTTTTAAAGACTAGATATAGTTTTATAAAGTGATAACCTAGACAGGTGCATGTACTTGCCTAGTGTATGCAAGGTCATGGGATTGATCCCCAGTGCTGTAGGAACAGTAGTAATAAATAACAAGAAGCATTACACTATAATTAATTTCCCATTAATAACTATAAAATGTCTCTGCTGGACATTGCTTTCAAAGGTGAGCACAGTGGTTCATAACTCTAAGTCCAAATCTTGGTAGTCTAAGGCAAGAGGATTAACATAGATTTGAGGCTAGACTAAGCTGTGACTCAAAAAAAAAAAAGCTGAAATAAAGGTATGGAGAGGTGGAAGCAATTAAGAATGATTTGCTATGCAATTATGAGGATCAGAGTTCAGGTCCCATCATCCACATAACAAGCCAGGCATTCTGCAAATAATTAAAAAATAAAAACAAAAAATAAATTTTAAAACATGGACCTCAGAAAAAGCTATATGAATATGGGATTCTTTTTTTAAAAAATTATCAAAAACTAAAAGAACCATAGACTAAGAAAGCAACTTACCATGAAGCAGTCCTCCAAAATGAAGAGGGAAGACCACTAAAAAGAAAAACATAATCACCAGCAAGTAAGTGGGGAAGGCTTATCACAAGCAATTAAACACATTTCAGGAAATCACTGCTTTTAATCGCCCTTGTTGTTTTAAGTTTATTAAACACTGCAAGTTATATTTAGTTAGTATTGGGATGCTAAGGCTGTGACACTACCCCATCAATACAACCTTCTTCTGTAAGCAGTGCATTCTAATACATATGAGTAGTGCAAATTTTCCCATATCTTATAAACCCACATGAAACACAATCTCCAGAACCAGTAGAAAAAAGGAAGGGAGGGAAGATAGAGGAAAGGATAGAGAAGGGAAGGACGGGGGAGAAACAAACATACTGTACTCACGTGTTCTGTTTCATCAAAAAACCGTTCTAATAGGGAAAAAGGAGAAACAGATCCAGTGTCAACAGCTGAGAACTGGCTAGGTAAATTATGCTACATTAGATTAATGCTATAGGCATTAGAAATGTCAACCTGGACCATAGGAGGAAACACTGAAGCTATAACAATGAAAAAGCTATTGCATATACCCTAATTATAACTGCATATAATGTCTTCATCTGCAGAAATGAGTGATTTTTTTCCTTCTCAGCATTTTTCAAATACATTTCTTGGAAAGTATTTTTAGTGTTGCTACTTGTATTTAAAGACCATTATATAAAAATAAATATATAAGTACGGATTCATCATCCTGTCAGTCTTGCAGTAGTAAACACAGAATGCCCAGGCCTGCTTCTTTTGGAGATGAATGGCAGTTTGTTGAGATACTGTAGTTTCATGAAAGCATATAGCATAAGCAATACATTGTACTGCTGTAGTCTGCCCATCTTCACAAATCACATATTTTCAGCTCCATTTGAAAATACTGGAAGGCAAGACTTAAGAGAGGATTATATATAGTGCATAGCCCACAGGAATAGGTCAAGACTTTTATGGCAAAATTCAGTAATTAAAGTGGAAAATTGGCCTCTTTTCTCCTTTCCCTTCTCTCCCTCATGTATCTTCTTCACACTCTCTGTCTCCTCTTCATCCTCATCTTAGTTATGTTTTTATTGTTGTAATAAAACACCATAACCAGGACAAATTATAAAAGTAAACATTTCATTTAGCGCTCATGGCTCCAGAGGATTAGAATCCATGACTATTACAGTGGGGAGCATGGCAGCAGGAAGGCAGGCATGACACTGGAGCAGTAGCTGAAAACGTACATCTCAATCCATTAGGAATGGCATAAGCTTTTGAAACCTCAGAACCTACCTCTAGTGACATACCTCTTCCAACAAGGTCATACGTTGTGATCCTTGACAAACAGTTCTACCAACTAGGGACCAGGCATTCAAATAAATGGGCTTATGGGGACATGGCCATCTCATCCTATGATTAATTCAGAGTGTAAGGAGGTGGAGAGATGATAGTGCCTGTGTGTTACAGATAGGAACGTAAACTGGTGCATTTCCCATGGAAAAACCTTGGCAGCTCCTCAAAAGGTTAAGTATAGAATTCCCAGAACACACAGAACCACTCAGAGGTGTCAGAGAAAGAAAAGACACACATCCTAAGACATATCTCACTGTTGTAAAAACGTATCTTGAGCGGCAATCACTGGAAGAACAAACCAAGAGCCACTTGGCCTGCCTTCCTACATGCAGAGTCAAACAAGTCTCTCTCTTTTTTATTAGTGTCTATTAATTGAACACAATACTGGGTTTCACTCTGATAATCTCATTTACGCATATAGTGTGTGTCAACTACAGTCCACCTCATTATCCTTGCATTCCTCATTTCCCTGTTTCCCTTCTACTCCTCTTTTCCCTCCCTGACCCTCCTGCCTCAATTCCACATATGAGTGAAAATAAATGACACTTGTCTTTCTAAGTCTGGCTCCTTCTGCTTAACTTGGTAGTCTATAGTTCTATGCATTTTTCCTGCAAATATCATGAACTTGTTCTTCTTTAGACTGCAATAACTCTTTGGGGATAAATATCCTTCACATACCAGGGTATCATGACAGCTTTGTTTACCAGAGCCTGGCATGGGCTGCCATGGGCCTAACATATTCTGAGGTATCCTTGTCATCTTCCAGCTTTTACACCATCTCACCACCTCCAGTCTCTTTGTTAATACCTACAATTTCCATTCCAGTCTGGAGACTTTAGGGTTCTATCAGCCCTGCATGTATAAATTGTTATTTGTCTAAAAAAAAAAAAAAAGAAAAAGAAAACATTATGCTTCAGACATTTCCTCAAACTTTATTTGTGATGATTCCCATATGCACAGAAATTTAATAATAACCTTTATTATTTTCTCTTGTAAAATGGCTCCTGTACTGTTTGGGATCCTAGATTCAGCAAGGGACACAAATAAGTAACAAAGGGAGAATAAGGGTGTATCTCTTTTCCTTATAGCTTATGCCCAAATAACTGAAAACAGGTATTCAAAAACATACAGGAGTGTTTGGGGCAATATTGTAATAGCCAATGGTTGTAAACACCTACAATGTTCCTCAACAGATGAATACACAGGTTATTTAGGGAATACCATTCTGCCATAAAAGGAGTGAGGGACTGACATAACCACAGTGCAGACGAACCTAGAACAATATGCTGAGTGAAGAAGACTGAAAGCTGCAGAAAAAAGTCATATATGTTTTTTATGTAAAAATAGGAAAACAGATGAACTTGGGGACAGAAGACATAGCTTAGCAGTTAAGAGCACTGGCTACTCTTCCAGGGGACTTGAGTTCAATTCCAGAAATCAGGCAGCTCACAACTGTCTGTAACTCCAGTCCCAGGGAATCTACCACTTTCATCAGGCTTCCGTAGGCACTGCACAAATGGTGAGCATATATGCAGACAAAACACTAATTCACATTAAATTAATCTTGTTCCTTTTAAAATTAATCTAAAATATTAACATAATATTTTATTAATTATTTAGGAACTTCATACAACTCACCTCAAACACAGTTCCCATTCCTCCCATGTCTACCCTCCCACCCTTGTACTCTCCACCTCGCAAAGTACAATTTGTGTTGCCCATACATTCATTGGAGCATGGTCAAATTCCTAGTGGCCAGTGCTTAAAGAAAACTTGAGACCTGCCCCACCCACTCCATACCAGAAGCCATCGACTGTGAAGAGCTTCAGTATCTTTATCACAATGTTTAAGGACTCTCTTCAATAACTTCCCGTTTGGGTTGTTTCTTTTGAGGGTAGAAAGGGAGGTGGTCACGGAAGCCTTCAATCTCTCTCATTCTCAGTTATAAGTCTTTAGTCATTAATACCACTATAAAAGAAGCTTGCTTATCTGTAGCAACACTGACCTCCAATCCATAGTTTCCAGCAGCAGCACAGATCATGGACATCAACCTGGACCCTGCTAGCAGCACAGATCACAAATATTACCATGCCCCTGTTGGCAGCCTCAATCATGAACATCACCATGGTCTCCAGCTAGGGAACAGATCACAGACACTGTGGTGGCACATGGACCATGGAGAACAATATTGGCAGTATGGATCACAGACATCAATATGTCCTCCGTGAATTGTCTTTAGAAGGGTACTTGTTTAAAAATAGGTAAATAGCTAAAGAGAGCAGAAGCACCATTGTCATAAGTTGAGTGAAACACCTGTTTAATGGATAAAGAGATTTATTTTGTGTAACTCCAAATGCTGTTGAATTGTTCTTATCAAAACGGTCATTTTGTATAAGTGAATTCACCTCAAAAGGTTCTAAAAACGGCCCCCGGGGAAAAAAAAGATTAATGAAAGCTTTGAATGTCAACCAGAGAGCACAGTAACAAAGATCCAAGTTCTGTCAAGTACTGGGACGACCCCTGGAAAGTATGTCATTCTATGGGGAGGGAGGAGCAAACAGCTCCTTTGGATATTACCTACCTTTATTTTTTAACACTTTTTATTAGATATTTTCTTCATTTACATTTCAAATGTTATCCCTAAAGTCCCCTATACCCTCTGCCCACCCTGCTTCCCAACCCACTCACTCCTGCTTCCTGGCCCTGGCATTCCCCTATACTGGGGCATATAATCTTCGCAAGACCAAGGGGCCTCTCTTCCCAATGATGGTCGACTAGGCCATCTTCTGCTACATATGCAGCTAGAGACATGAGCTCTGGGGTTACTGGTTAGTTCATATTGTTGTTCCACCTATAGGGTTGCAGACCCTTCAGCAACTTTGGGAACTTTCTCTAGCTCCTCCATTGGGGGCCCAGTATTCCATCCTACAGATGACTGTGAGCATCCACTTCTGTATTTGCCACGCACAGGCATAGCCTCACAAGAGTCAGCTATATCAGGGTCCTGTCGGCAAAATCTTGTTGGCATACACAATTGTGTCTGCATTTGGTGGCTAATTATGGGATGGATCCCCGGGTATGGCAGTCTCTGGATGGTCCATCCTTTTGTCTCAGTTCCAAACTTTGTCTCTGTAACTCCTTCCATGGGTATTTTGTTCCCTATTCTAAGTAGGAATGAAGTATCCACACTTTGGTATTCCTTATTCTTGATTTTCATGTGTTTTGCAAATTGTATCTTGGGTATTCTAAGTTTCCAGGCTAATATTCACTTATCAGTGAATGCATATCATGTGTGTTCTTTTGTGATTGAGTTACCTCACTCATGATGATATCTTCCATATCCATCCATTTGCCTAAGAATTTCATAAATTCATTGTTTTTAATAGCTGAGTAGTACTCCATTGTCCAGAACAGCAATGGCTTGTTCTGTAAGATCAAGAATCGAAAAATTGGACCTCATAAAATTGCAAAGCTTCTGTAAGGCAAAAGGCACTGTCAATGAGACAAAAAGGCCACCAACAGATTGGGAAAGGATTTTTACCAATCCTAAATCTGATAGGGGACTAATATCCAATATATACAAAGAACTCAAGAAGCTGGACTCCAGAAATTCATATAACCCCATTAAAAATGGGGTACAGAGCTAAACAAAGAATTCTCAACTGAGGAATACCAAAGGGCTGAGAAGCACCTGAAAAAATGTTCAACATCCTTAATCATCAGAGAAATGAAAATCAAAACAACCCTGAGATTCCATCTCACACCAGTCAGAATGGCTAAGATCAAAAATTCAGGTGACAGCAGATGCTGGCAAGGATGTGGAGAAACAGGAACACTCCTCCATTGCTGGTGGGATTGCAAGCTTGTACAACCACTCTGGAAATCAGTCTGGCAGTTCCTCAGAAAATTGGACATAGTTCCTCCAGAAGATCCAGCAATATCTCTCCTGGGCATATACCCAGAAGATGTTCCAACTGGTAATAAGGACACATGCTCCACTATGTTCATAGCAGCCTTATTTATAATTGCCAGAAGCTGGAAAGAACCCAGATGTCCCTCAACAGAAGAATGGATACAGAAAATGTGGTACATTTACACAATGGAATACTATTCAGCTATTAAAAACAATGAATTTATGATATTACCTACCTCTGAGATTTCTGATAGGAAAAAAGGTTGGCTAAAGTACAACCTAAGTTGTACTCAGAAGTCTAATAAATTATTCAGTGCCTGGATCAGAAATAATGGACTGAGAAAAAGTATTTGCCTGAGAGTTAGAGGACTCAGAATTATTCCTCACCAAATCCTTCCCTTACTAAACACATGGCCTGGGCCAGGGCTTTGGGCATAAAGCACGACCTCAGAGCATAAAATGGGGTATAGGCTGCTCAGTATAATCCTCTTACAGACAAAAGAGGGGCTTGGCTTCCAGGAAAGTGCAGAACTTTTAAGTGTACAGTTGTCCCTTAAAAGAAAAATAGTCATTTTTGTTTTTTTTACATTTGACAGAAATTCTGAGGAAAGCCTGACTTATGCTGGCTTCAGTGCCTAAAAGAAGTGTTAGGACTTTGGGCGGATTCCCATTTCTGAGCTCTGAGCAACAAAGACAAATACTTGGACATTGATTTCAGTCGCATACCATCAACATGTGGAAACAGAAAACGGAAACATACAGCTTGCATTTCTGAACTGTTACCCTAGAGCAAAGGAGGGGATTGGGGTGATACTCTGATGGCCATGGAGACCTCTCATCCATATTGCAGAAGGTAGGTAGTTAATGGTCCCTACTGCTAGACTTAGAATCTACCATAGACTTTGCCCTGAACTTCTATGTCTCAGAGGATCCCCCAGTAATAACAGCAGGGTATAAACTGCTAAACTGCTTCTGAACTTTTGAATATGTCACCCTCATTTGACAGGTGTGATAGTAATGATTGTCATGACAAACATCCAAGTGTCTTAAGAGGGATTAATCAGATTAGTTTAGCCTCTGGGGATGACTATAAGGGACCACCTTGATTAGACTCATTTAAGTGAAAACACCCAATTTAAAGGAGGTCCCCACTATTGCTGGGACTTGGGTGGTGGGTTGCATAAAAATTTGGTAACTAGCTAAAATCTAGGCATTTGTCATTTTCGGCTCCTTAACTGAAGCTACAATCTGGTTGGTTGCTACAAGCTCCTATTGCTAGGAATTCCCTGCCACCACGGTGGACTGCATCCTTGACCTGAGCCAAAATAAACTCTCTCGTAAGTTGTTTTTGTCAGAATGTTTTATCACAGCAACAGGAAAGCAACTAAGACATTAGGTAGGTGATTTAAAAACTGGCCTACAGTGGGAACTTCCTTACACTGCCCTGCACCCAAGGCCCCCTCTATCCCACCTGGCTTCCTTCTCTCCACTCTTCACAAGGTCAGTCCTGCACTACCCTCTGGCTCTTCACCAGCCTCTTCTGCCTCCCTCCCATTTGGCTCCTGGTAATTTCTTCAGGACCTATCTAGTAGCTTCATGGTATTTTCTTCTCAGAACATCATTACTGACATGTTGACTATATGGCGAAAAATGTACATGTAATTATATGGCCAAGCCACTGCTCTCAGGTTTCCTCTGGAAAATGCCCTACGCCACCCCCAGCCCCTGTGGCTAGATTAGTCCACAGAAGCATAAGACCAAGGGCTGCTTTCTGGCCTTTAATCAACTTGAGTAGATAAGAATCAGCAAAAGGATTGGAGTGGTTGATTTTCCTTCCAACATTATATTCCATGTACTGAGCAATTCTTAAAGCATGTGGCTTGAGATTTGCAGTTAAGCATTCTGAGCTCAAATGCTCTCACCCTCACTCTCTTTCTAAATATTAGCTGGGTATAGTGGCATACATCTGAAATTCTCAGACCCTGGAGGCAAAGGCAAGAGATCAGGAGTTTCAGACATCTTCAGCTTCATAACAAAGTTGATGACAGCCTAGGCTAAATGATACTGCCTCAAAAATAAATAAATAATAATAAATAATTAATTAAATAATTCTTAAATATTGTGACCTCAGTCCATTTACTTTGAGAAGTTTCCAAATAATCACTTTTTTAAAGAAAAATGTGTTTAAAAAGACAAAAGCCTTTATTTCCTTTTTTAAAATTATTTTTGTGTATAAAGTACAAAAAAGCAGAGGAGGTAAGGTCTAGAGAGGGGTGTGGCCATGTGTAGTGACACACTCCTTTAATCCCAGCACTTAGAAGGCAGAGGCAGACAGGTCTCTATAAATTCAAGGCCATTGTGGTCTGCATAGTAAGTTCCAGGCCAGCCAAGGCAATATAATGAGGCCCTCTCAAACAAAGAGATAATCACTGGATCACAAGCTAAGGTCATGCAATAATTTTGAGGCTCTAGGAAATACACATCTGTGACTCTGACCTATATAGGTGAAGGGCAAGCTGATTAGGAAAGGGGTGATCACAGGAATGGATCACCACATCTCTTCATAATTATCAAGTTCCTATGGTAGATGGGAGTGGGATAAGTTTAGTGATATAATCCTTGCTTAGAATACCCTGGGTTCTATCTCCAGCTCTATGGGGAAAAAAAAGAAAGGAACGGTAACCTGACCAAGGATTTCTCCATGCCACATCATCCTGAAGTATTTATACAGGAGCATGAAGCCACAATAGAACTGAAGGAATAGCTAGTATCTATCATGAAAACAAATATATGCACCATCCTTGTGAAAAATAGGAGTTAGCAACTTCTTCTTCCACTTGTGAAATGCTTTGCACTTCCTTGTCAACACTGATGTCATATATGCAATCACCATTCTTGCATAAATGGCCACCTCTATACACACATTCCATTTATCCATTGATTGTAACAACGTACCTACTCAGAATTCAAGGGCAATTGTGGACTTTCCTACTAGCTGTCATCTGAGCAGGTCTCTATAGGTCAGAAACCACCTGAGTACCCACTCCCATTATCTCCCTTAGTCCTGTGGGGCGAAGACTGTCAAGAAAACTATCTAAAAAATAAGCTAGAGGTCCAGTATGACAGCGCTCCTTATAGGAGCTTGATTTCTACCCAAGGAGACTAATCTCCAAAATATATTGTGTGTGTCACAAGCAAGCTGGAGTCTTCCTGCTGCCCTGCTGTGCTCAAAAGCAGAGCTTAAAAGAGTACTGGCAAGCTGGTAGGTTGTTGTCACACACCTTTAATCTAGCACTAGGAGGCAGAGGGAGGCAAATCTCTGAGTTTGAGGCCAGCTTCATCTACAAGAGTGAGTTCAAGGCCAGCTGCGACTACACAGAGAAACCCTGTCCTGAAAAATAAAAAGGGAGGTGGGATACTGGCAGGGCTGGAAAGATGGCTCTGGGGTACCTGGCTGCTCTTCTAGAGGACTAATGTTCATTTCCTAACACCTATAGGGTAGTTCACAACTGCCCAAAGAATCAGACATTAGACCCCAGGATCTAATGCCCTCTTCTACACCCTGAGGGCACTAAGCATGCAGGTAATTCACAGACATGCATGCAAAAACACATGTACACACATACAAATATTATTACTATTATTTATTAGTATATAAATATAATAATTTGATATTTTATTGTTATTATTTAAAGAGGGTTAAGGAAAGAGGAATGAGTTATGACCCACATAAGCAGAGGGGCACTTGAGAAAGCTGAGATGGAAGCCATCTTTCTTTTTCATCATGTTATCATCACGAATTCCGCTCCCAGCTCAAGAGCCTCTAAAGGCCTAAGTTTCTGAGAAGGGGAGTCCAGGTTCATTAAAGGCTCTTCAGGCTCTGACTCAGTCCCTGCTCCTTCAGGTATGCCTAAGCTCAGTTCCGTCCACTTCCCAGCAGTGCCCTCCTAGACACTGCCAGATGAATTCCACTGTCATTCATTCTTCCTGTTTTCTACCTAAAGCTTTCTCTTTTGTTTCGCTATTTTCAAATCTCCCCTCTTAGTTCCTAGTCAAGCAACGCCTTCCCTGTTCCCGCCAATGAGGAATGTTCACTTCCTCTGTACTAGAGGATGAACAGGGCAGAAAGTGTCACTCATGTCCCTCAATAAAGCCTTTGTGCTTTATCCTAGGAGGAACTATCTTGTTGACCTTAGACTCCTCCAGAAGGCCTACACAGACTGGTCAAGCAAAGACAAGATAATGCTGACTTAGATGTCATTATGACTGTTGTCAGTCATACTGTGTTACTTCTTGCTTCATAATGGGGCTGATACTGTGGTCAAAACTATGTTAGCTTTTCTGTTAAGTTTTACTTAACAAAGCAAAAGCAAGATTTCCATCTTTCCCAACATGTCATATCAGGGAGCATACAGGAGGAAAATCTGTCTGACTAGGACCTTTTAAATGATTGGGCCACAAGAAATTGAACTTTCTGGTGCCCTGAATACTGAAGAAGCAAAAGTACTTGGTGAGAGCAAATGAAATCTTGCCCCTCAAGTGCAATTCTCAGCAAAAGTCAAGGCCTCAGAACACATCAGAGGACTGACAGATACTCATTCAGCCAACTGCTCAGTCAACTCGAGTGAATACTTCCCACATGCAGGGCATAGACTGAGCCCAGGCTCCATGAGTCTGTAGACCAGGGTTCTGCTTCACCAATAGAATGCTCCATTGGAAACCAATGGAAAGTTCAACTGCAGAACATTAATTTCTATGCTACAAATGATATGAGTGATAGCTCAGAGGAGGCAGATGTCACCATGGACAAAGAGCAGCTGTTGAATGCACGGGTGTGTGTCAAGAAGCATGCTTCTGGTGAGCCGAAATGTGGGCTCCACGAGCAGCTTCAGGTCACGGCAACCATGAGTAATGGCACAGAAGCTTGGGACTGACTGAGGAGCTCAAGTGTGGACTCCACTGTTGATGCATTTCAAGAACAAAACAGAATTCAGACTGAAGCAGGTTTAAGTACTAGCTTTGAAGCTTAAAACTGACTAAGAACGTGATGAAAGCATCTGAGGGTTCAAAGCTGGAAAGTTCTAAGGCAAAATCTGCATTTAACAAAGGATGGGTTGTATACTACTTGGAGTGGATTGCATTTCTTGTTTCTGTGACCAAATAAGGGATAGGAAGCAATTTGGGGAGAAAATGTTGATTTGGGCTTACTCAGGGAGATATACTCCATCACATCGAAAAAGTCATGGCTGCAGGAACAGGAGGCTAGCTAGTCACATTGCATCTACAGTCAGCAAGCAAGTAAACAAGACATGGCAGAGGAAACCTCAAGGGCCACCCAGCAGTGACCCACTTACTCCAGTATGGCCCCACCTCCTAAAGGTTCCACAATCTTTCCAAACAGAGCCACCAGCTGGGGACCAAGTTTTCAAAAACACAAGCCTATGGGAGACACCACAGCACTAGGGAAACTGGAATCAGGAATAACAACTTTTTAATCTATATTATTGGGATATAATTTCCAAAGCTAAAATCCAGTGAAGGGTACCCTACAAGGAGCTTTGACAAATGTAAACACATATTTAAACATCCTCACAAAAATACAAATTATTTCTTCTATCCCCCCCAAAATGTTCTCTTATATCCCTTTACAGTCACTCTTTCTCATCCTCTGACCATAAGCAACTTCTGACCCGCCAACAATGATATATCAGTGTTTCCCATACTAGAATTCAATGTAAAGGAAACCAAGCAGTATGACCTCTTCTGTCTGTCTCACTTTTGCTTAGCATAGATTTCGAGATTCACCTCTGCTTATATCTGTGTAGCTCTTTATAACTGAGTAGTATCTATTATTGTATAGCTCTTCCGTAGTTTACTTATTCATTCTCCCATTGATAAGACTGAGGTTGTCCACAAAATGGGTATTTAGATGCTATGTATATAACACGTTACAGAAGAGGCTTTCTTCTTTTTTCTCACTGTTTCAGAAAGCATGATCCGGTAAGGGCAGGACCGCATGGCACCAGAAGCTCCATGGTGGCAGGAGCATGAGACAGATTCTTGCCCATATCTGAGTACCAGGAACAAAGACCAGATAAAAAGCAGGGCCAGTCTATACAACCTTTAAGACCCCTAGAGATCCACTTTTCACCACTAGGTTCTTCCTCCCAAAGGTTCCACAACTCACAAAACAGCTCTACAGTTAGGGACTAGGTGTTCCGATGCATGGTTTGTGGGACAGGCTTTACATACAAACTATACAGCAGCTGTGCTACAATGATACTGCCTGATGATTTCCTCGGAACCCAACACCAATGCTTCAGTGTCACACCTACCAGTTTGCAGATCAAGTGTAACAGTATTGCTTCAAGCTCCAGAGCTGTGGGTCAGCTTGCCTTGCTATGTTCCACGTGTCTCTCACTCCTGTGGCACTAGCATCCTACTAAGGGCATGTTTCTTTCATGGAGACATCAAGGATAGAAGATCAAAAGCCCAATGACAGGATCTCACTCAGGTCTCCAACTGAATCCCACTCATTAATATCTACCTTGCATGAAGCAGTCACAGGATCAAACTAGGCAAAAGAGAGGAGTGTATTTTTATTGAATAACCCAAATTATTATGCTAAACGCCAAGAAAGTCCTTCCCTTGGTAAATAAAGAATGGGTCTTCCCTGTCTGGCTATTGTGAGCATATGTACTGTTTGTCTTCTCTGCTCTTTCCCTTAATTTAGACATAGCACTTGTGTTTTTATGCCAAAACTCCCATTCACTAATTCCAACAATAGAACTCTCACTCCTCATCAAAGGAGCTTCTTTTAGCAGTAGAAGGAAAAACTATTACAGAAAAGCCACAACTGGTCAAAATGTAGAGAACATCTGACTATAGGGTTATGCAAGTACTGGCAGACACGAGGCTTACATTGAGACACTGCCTGACTAATATTTGAACACCTGTCGTGTACACCGAAGGTGTGAAAAGTAAACACGATATACTTTAGGCTAAGAGGAGCTCTCAACAGAAGCTTGCCTGGCATGATTCACACCCTGAGGTATTACATGTCAAACAGACGTGCTAGGTCTGGGTGTCAGCGAAGTTTTTCAAGTAGAAGAGCTATTTGACTTTTGTGGCAAAATATACATAATATAAAATTTAGGGAGTTAGTCATGTAATTCAGTGATGGAGTGTTTACCTGTCATGTGTGAGCGCCCAGGATTGATTCCCTGACCCCTGTGCTATACCACTGAAGCCATTTTCAAGAAACCCCATGGCATTAAATAAACACACACATTGTTGTGCAGCAATCATCACCATCTCTTCCTGGAACATGCTGTCATGCTAGACTGAAATTCTGTGCCTCTTCTTAAAAATCCACGCACTGCCTACATTGGTCCCCTGTAACCATGCTTTTGTTTTGTTTAATGCCTCTGAGTTCTACTATTTCAGATACTTCTCATACATGGAATCATAAAAATATTTGCGTCTCTGTTTGGTGAATTTCGCCTACCAAATGTCCTCCAGGTCTGTGCACATTGTGGCATGTCATTTTAAGCCTAGTTGAGTCCTGGTACAGGGATATTCCAGTTTCTGTCACCCAGAGTCTTCTTACGTGTACTTGAGTTGCCTCTGCATCAGGCTGTTATGGGGCAAGCACTGGGCACATCTCTGCCTCCATTTTCATTGGCAAGTGTGAGTCCAGGCCTCTACTCTATTTCATATGCAGCTTTTGATTCCTTTGAGCAATTATCTAGCAACTGAATTATGGGAACATACCCATTTTAATTTATAAAGGACATTTCACTGGAAGAGAAGACTAACCTTTTTTTAATTAGATGTTTTCTTCATTTATATTTCAAATGCTATCCCCTTTCCTAGTTTCCTTTTCAAAAATCCCCTATACCCTCCCCTCTCCCCCTGCTCTTCAACCCACCCACTCCCACTTCCTGGCCCTGGCATTCCTCTATACTGGGACATAGAATCTTCACAAGACCAAGGGCCTGTCTACTGTGAGGCTATGCCAGTGCCTGGCAAATACAAAAGTGGATGCTCATAGTCATCTATTGGATGGAACACAGGGTCCCCAATGAAGGAGCTAGAGAAAGTACCCAAGGAGCTGAAGGGTTCTGCAACCCTAAAGGAGGAACAACAATATGAACTAACCAGTACCTCCAGAGCTCATATCTCCAGCTGCATATGAAGACTAGCCTTTTAAAAGAGGGCAGTATGCTTTAGTGAATTCTTCTGCCTGTGCTGTCTTTCTGTGTCTTTCTCTCTGACTCTCTATCACATAGAGAAAGCGCTCGTCCATAGTTTTTGTACTAACATTCTACATCAAGGAATAAGGATTTCTGCCTGGGATCACATTTGCCATTGGCATTACTGGAAGACATAAAGATTACATTGAGACTCTACCTTACTAATGTTTGAACACTTGCTATGCAAACCTTAGGTATGAAAAATAAATTGGATTATACCTATTGAATTTCTGAAGTGGCCTATGTATAAAAACAGCCAGCGTTGATGTGCTGAAAGACATGCTTGTCTGGTGTACAGGAAGCCCAGCACTACATGAACTCACCCACTCTCTCTTTCCTTCTCTCTGTCATAGAGACTATTTGTAACTTTGCTGATATCTTATAGTGAGGAAGATAGAGAGAAGGGTTTACCTTAAACATAATACAAGGTAGACCTTGACCTGAGAGTGTGATAGGGGAAATGCACTTTTCTGGCTTGTTATGTTTCTGTGTATCTCTGGGAATCAATGTGTGGCCCAGTTCCTTCATCTTCATAGGTAGTCTGCCTGATAATGTGTTGGGAACTAATAAGGGGCCCTGGGGAAGAGTAAGAAGGGGAAGACCCACGCCCAGCCAGAGGTCCACCTATTCTCTGGTCAGTCAAGCGTGGGAGGGCTGCTATTTACCTTCCACTCATCCCTGGGTGGGCATCTAAGCCTCTGACCTACTCTTCAGGGGGTGGCCAAGGGGCAGGTATACCTGGGAGCCCTGGAGCTATTTTCCTACAGCCCCGGGGAGACCCAGTGCTACTTTGCTAAAGCCACTGGTTTATGGGAGAGAGGGATGAGGGAAGAAGTTCCTGACACCGATGAGAGTGAGTGCAGCGGATCTTGACTAGAGCAGAGACTGTCTATGGTTTTAGAGCTTTATTATAGAAAGGCAGGGAGAAAGAGAGAAGGTAGAAAGAGAGAGGGGGGAAGGCTAGAGAGAAAGAGAGTAAGAGGGAGAGAGGAGAGGAGAGGAGAGGAGAGGGGAGGGGAGGGGAGGGG
>NC_034590.1:56112601-56126408 GCF_900095145.1 Mus pahari | reverse complement strand
GAGGAGAGGAGAGGAGAGGAGAGGAGAGGAGAGGAGGAGAGGGAAGAGGAGAAGACAAAGAGGAGAGAGGAGAGAAGACAAAGAGAGAGGAGAGAGGGGGTGAGAGTGGGAGGTAAGAAGTAAGAGAGTAAGCAGGGGCTAAACAGCCCTTTTTATGGTCTTCACAGTTTCTAGGTAATTCGGGAGGAATTTAGTCTGAAGGTCAGAAGCTTGGGCCATTGCCTACGTGACTTCTAGCCATGCTTCTCTTGTGGGGGCTGTGGGAGGCAGCAACTTAGGCAGGAGCCAGAGTTCCAAGAGCATGAGGGAACGCCTACCGTGTCACGTAGGTGACTTATCACCCTTCGGGGTTCAGACCTCAGCTCGACTGAAGACCAGCCTATCTGTGCATAGCCCAATTCCCCACAATAATGACTATTTGCAACTTTGCTGACATCAGTCTTGACTACTCAAGGGGAGGGGAGGTCCACAGCTAGTTTAATCGGGCCTCAAAGTAAGGGCTAAACACTTGGTCACTACTAGGTAGAGTTAAAAAAAATCAAATTAGAAGATGTCAATTTCATTTCTACAAAGCTGATTTTAAAGTCTTCAGTACATCACTTAATAAAGGCCCCCCCCTCAATTTATGTGTATGTGTGCATGCGTACCACATGTGTATAGGTACTTCAAGAGGCCAGAAGAGGATACTGGATCCCATGTAGCTTGGCCTTGGCAGGAGATGCCTTGGGCAGGAGAAGGCCAGAAGCATGGAGGTGGTGGCTCTGTCTAGCCCCAGTGCAGTAACCTGAGAATACAGGCATGGGGGAACTCCAGATTCTGTCCCAGCATTACTTCTTTGATGCTAACTTTAGATTTCTGTAAGGGCTTTGCAGCCTTCTAAGTCATGTTAAGAGTTGCTTATGTTCTAGAAAATAATATATAAAAGGTGGGAGAGAACAAAATAATAGGTCAATATGTTGGCAACTGATGAAGGAAGTGAGGTGCCCAGGAGCTGATACACTTTTATTTTGAGTATGTTATAATTTCTCCATAAGTCTTTTTTTAAAAAAAATTCCCCAAAGATACAAAATCTTCTATGAATTCAAATACCTTTAGAGTCTGTTTTCCAGTGCCACAGGGAAGCTTCCATCTGTCTGGTAACTTGTCACTTCCAAGGGAAAGCCCCTCTTTGTGATCGTTGATGTCCCTGCTCCACCCTAGTAACACTTTCAACACCCACGCTGTTCTAAAACTTTAGGTTTTAGAAGCTTCTTTTAGAACCTACCTTTCATTCTCAGACTCCAGCTATGGAGTGACAACACTCAGAGTTCCATCAGTTGCCTTGCTGGAAATCATGAAAGGCTTCTCACAGTGAGCAAAGCCCCATCTGGGGAACCCTGCAGGAGCTATCCTTGACACCTTAATGCAGAGGAGTTGAAGGTCAAAGGCTGATCTTTTTTCCCCTGCCCTGCAACCTCTTCTCTCATCCCTTCCCCTCCTCCTTCATAATTTTCAGATAGGGTCTAGTGTATCTCTAGCTGTCCTTAAACTGCCTTTATAGCTGAAAATGACCTCAAACTTCTGATCCTCTGCCTCTACCTCCCGAATGATGCTGTTGCATGTGCTACATCGTGCTGGATATCAAATTCAGGGCTTCTGATATACCAGGCAAGCACACTATGAACTAGTCCACATCCCAGATTCTCCCATTCCATCGGGAGGATTATGCTGTCATATGTGGGATCTCAGGCAGAAGTGAAGGGGCTCAAGATGAAGCCCAAGTGCAGGGCTTCAGGTTTGCAAAGCATCGGGCAGGTCCAAGTATTCCAAGAGCAGCTCCCTGGATATGGTCCACACTTAAGACCTTAAGCACATCTCCTGGTAAGTAGCAGCAATTGTCTCTGATTTCTGACTGAGGGTCCTGCATGACCTTTCGTCCCTGCTGACGTGACATTCCTGTCTTAGTGAACTGTACTCTCTGAGCAAAATAAACCTTTCCTTCCTCAGTCATCCTTTAACACTGAGAAGAAAAGCTAAACAGGGTCACTTCAGGCTTTATTAGTGTGATGCATTCACTTTTTTCTTTTGAGGGAGGTGGTGTTTGGTTGGTTTTTTGAGACAGGGTTTCTCCACGTAACCTTGGCTGTCCTGGAACTCTCTGTAGACCAGACTGGCATGGGACTCAGAGATTCACCTGCCTCTGCCTTCTGAGTGCTGTGACTAAAGTCATGAACCAACATTCTAGGTGTTTCTTTTTTCCCTCTTTTTTGTGAAGAATTTTTTTTTTATTAAATAGCATTAACTCTTTGAAGGGAAGAATGAACAAATACCTACTCATTCCAAACGGCACCAACAATAGACAATAAAGAAATTATTCCATTCAAGCCTAGCTGGATGAGTCAATGAGCTAACTGGGTTTGCTTACAGGGTGAGGGAATTATCTACAGCAGTGGTTCTCAACCTGTGAGTCTTGACACTCTGGAGGCAGGGGACACACATCAGATATCCTGCATATTCTATATTTACATTACAATTCATAACAGTAGCCAAGTTATGAAGTAGCTATGAAAATAATTTTATGGTTTGGGTCACCGCAATGTGGGGAAGGTTCACAGCATTAGGAAGGCTAAGAACCACTGATCTATAGGGAAGCCAACAACCTATCTATGGCTATACCAGTTTATACATCCTCAAGGAAAGGCAGGGTCCTGTTAAGACCTCCTTGTCCTCATAAAAAAAAAAAGGGGGGTTAGTGGGACCAATATTTGTTGTAGATAATCACAGATGCTCTGACATCAAGACTCCAGTACCCATGCTTAGAAAACAAAGTTTCACAGCGCAGAGTTTTAATTTTAGCTTTTAAACAATAATAACTCCTTAGAGCTGGATAGCTCAGCTTTTCTTTTGGACAGGAAGAGGATAGAAAGTGAGTTTAGGGAGGAGGAAGGGAAGGTGTCAGAATAAATTGCAGTTCATCATCTCAAATTATGTACAAATAGGAAAGGAAAGGAAGAAAGAAAAAAAAAAGTCGAAGGCCAGCCTAACAGCCCTTCACGGGTGCCATCTTGTGTTGTCGAGTGGAACTGCATTAGAAGAGTGCAACCTTTTCAGATCAGGGTCCTTTTCTGTATGAATTCCTGAACGCCAGACTGGGAAATGCTTCAGATCAACACCAAATGCTTGGTTGGGAACAAAAATCCAGAGACCTCTCGCAACTCTTCTCTGGAAACACCTGCAGGCCAGTGAGGACTGTGTCTGCAACATCCTCCTTCACAAAGAGCTCTTTCACTGGAGTTTGGGGAGGGACGGTACAATCCTTGAATTCCTCCCTCTAGTGAAGGAGACAGGAAAATGCCTGAAAATCCTATCCGCCTGTGCCAACTTAGCTGATAGCCAGGAACACCGGGCGAGTTGGAAAGCTTCCCGGACGAGATTACAGGGAGCTGACACTTCAGCATGTGTAGGAGTTTGCCAGGCTGGAAGCGGGCATGGATACATGATCCAGGCATACGGATGAGGGAGGAAAGCAAACAGAATCTTGGGGGGGGGGGGGGGACGACCTGTTTCAAGTTGAGCAGAATGTAATCAAAAAGCAGCCAGAAAGGGAGGAGGTGGAAGATTGGCAGAACAAGTCACTGAGGGTCATTCAAAGACTCAGTAAACCCCAGCCTGTGAGCCCTGGGGCTTGAAGGCAAGGCAAGTCTATTCTTTAGAAAGAACCTCCTGGCCTCGCTCAGCTCATCTCTGGCATATTTCCAAGCTCATTTGTTTCTGTTTTCTTAATCAACTATCCTTTTTCCTACTGGAAAAAAAAAGTGGAAAGAAGAGGAAGAAAGAAGGGGATGGGAGACAGGGAGGATGGGAGTGGGGAAGAATGAGAAGAGGGAGGGAGAATGGGAAATGAACATGTAAAGAATCTGCCCACAGTAACAAGTGGCCTGGGAATGGGGGAACCTCAGAAGTAAGTAGGTGAGAGACACAATGGCTCAGGTAAGAAACCGTAGAGAGGCATGTTAAATGCCAGGTAGGCGAGGATCCTGCAGTTTGAGATGCATTTATTCCAGGGAGCCAAGGCAGTAGGGCTAGAACATAGGCAAGATTTGGGCTGGAGGTAGGTAGGGAGTCATGAATATATTTATGGCCCTGCAGTTTTGGAAGAGATTGAACTCAGTCCTGAAGTGTGGGGGTAAAAGATAGTAGATGGGCATTGGACAGTCCTAACCCAAATCCTAGATTTTGACTTTAAGCTTCTAACAGTGGACCCTGCAATACCATGAAGAAGTGCCAAGGACGTTATAAGAGCCAGGTGCAGATGTAACCTATGCTTGTAAGGTTACTAAGACTTTCCACTAAACTCTAGAGGGTCCCCACACAACTTGTTTTGTCATTCCTAAAAGTGACTTGCCTGTGAATGAGCCAGTGTGTAAAGAGCTGAAGAGTAGTTTTCTTTTCCTGTGTTCCACGTCTGAGCATCTTGATATCTTCCCTTAGAGGCCTGGAACTTTCTGGATGCCAAAGCAAAAGAGAGTTCTGTGTTTGAGCAGACTCTGGGATGTCTCTAGGAACCAGTCAAATAACCAGTCAAATAACCAGTGGATAATCATCAAAAGCAATTTTGTCACTATGGGAAGTTTTCAGGGTTTTTGTTTTCGTTTATTTGACAGATTATCAATTAAAGGGTATATATATAACAAAACTTCCATTCTTGTTTCCTTATTTAGTTTTTTTAAAAAAATCTCATGCCAGGTATGATGGCGCACACCTTTAATCCCAGCACTTGGGAGGCAGAGGCAGGCAGATTTCTGAGTTCGATGTCAGCCTGGTCTACAAAGTGAGTTCCAGGACAGCCAGGGCTACACAGAGAAACCCTATCTCAAAAAAACAAAAACAAACAAACAAACAAACAAATCTCATTGATGATCATAAAAAACAATGAGAATTTATGCTAAACCCTAGCAAAAAAATTAAAAATTTCACCCATGGACATATAAGTAATTAAAATATTAATAATGTTTACTGTTCTACCTATCTCATTCAGAGATGTATTTCCAATAAATATACATTTTATAATAAAGATATGCTAAGAATAATTGTAATGAATCAAGAAATTATTTATTGTGATTGTGTGTGTGTGTGTGTTTCTTCAAGTATACGCATGTGAGTACCACAGTGCACACATGGAGGTGAGAGTATAAACCGTGGGAGTTATTTCTCTCCTTCCACCTTTATGTGAATTCTGAGAACAGAACTCAGATCATCAGGCTTATACAGCAAGAGGTTTTACCTGCTGAGCCTTTGTACTGACCCCCAAAGAAATATTTACCTTAGTGAGTTATTATAGGAAATGCAGATAGATGCCAGGTATTTCAAGGATTTACTTGTGAGCCCACATCCTCAGGGTGTCAGACCAAACCTCAGCGTGACTCAGACTTGGTGTGACTGGTCAGGGGGAAGATGGCAAGGGAAGCATTGCCAGAGTTCTGAGAAGCCAGCTGCTTGTTTATACTGGACAGAAGCAGCGTGATCCCTGAACTGAATCAGTTATCTTAAGGCAGACAGTCTGCACACAGCCAGGTTTTCCCAACTTCTCTGTTCTACCCCAACCTGCCTGCCTCAGGACAGAGAGCAGAGGCTCAGAGCATCAGGGAGTCAGCCCCAGGCACAGGACAGGAGCTACAGTGTCCCCTCCCTCCCCGAATGGACTGCCTCTCTCTCCTTACCCTCCACATGATTGAGGACAGGACTACTACCCTAGACAGACTACTGTCTTCACTGGCCGGACAGTTGAGAGTGTGGACTTGTGGCTTTTTCCAGTTCTTCTTCCTGCCCTCAGCTTCTCATCCTTAGCCTTTTTACTTCGCTTTTCATATTATTAACTCTCCACAGGTAATAGCAGATGAGCCCTTAGTCCAGTCGCTGTTTGCCCTGGGAGGGACTCCCAAATTTACCACACTAGGGGAGATCTAGAACCAGGACTATCCATGGGTTCTCTATGGCAACCAACCTGCCCTCTGCTGGGATATTACTAGGGTTGAGTTTCACATACAGCATTGTGGTAATGGGGCAGCCTTAGTGTGTTCAGGATTGTGGGTCTTAGAAAATAAGAAGTTAGGCATTGTCCAGTTAGTTGGCAACATCTACTCTCAAGAGTACTTTTTGTCTGTCTGGTTTTTTGGTCTCTTGAAACATCATCGCCTAGCTTAGCCATGCACTGGCAATGTCCAGCCTAGGCCTGCACTGACTACGTAACTGACAAATGCCCTTAAACTTCTGCTGCCCCTGCTTCCCCGGGGATGACATACACAGCACAAGATTAGTTTTGATCATTTAAAAGTTTTACTTCCTTTATAAATTCATTATAAATTAGTGTTTGTCCATCTGGCTTTTTGCCTCTGTCAAATAATCACTTTGCTAAGTCACTGCCACTGTTGTAGAAAGACCCATGTCCTAGAAACAATGTATCTTCTTAGGGGCTTTTTAAGACAGGGTCTTGAGTAGCCTAGCCTGGCTACTTGCTGTATCCCTGAGAATGGCCTTGAACTGATCCTGCCAGCACCTCTACTTCCTGAGTTCTAAACTTACAGGAATGTACTACCAGTTTCATGAAGTCCCGGGGATCACACCTGGGGCTTTGAGACTGGTGGGTGTATCCTACTGACTGAGCTACATTCTCAGTCAGCATTGTTTTTCCCCCTGTACTTTGTATGTTTTATTTTCTTTTTTCTGTAGTACTCTAAGGTTACAAGCCTTTTTTTCTGGGGGCACTGCTAAACAATCATGTGCACCAGGCATCCCTCCCCAAACCAGACTTCTTCGGTGGGTGTGTGCAGTGCTTCCCTCTGACACAAATTAGGATGCGCTGGAAGGAAGACAGAGAACACCCCTGACACGTCTGCCATCCTTCCCACTGCCTGGTGTACACTGTGCCTGAGACGGCTCCTTGCACAGTGCAGACTGCCTGGCTCCAGGCTTGTTTTCAGCACCATTACCAAGGCTGGGGCATGGCTGGCAAAGGACCCAATAATTATGGTCATTATCAAGATGAAGCAATCTCACAGGTAAGACAGGTTCCAGCTGCTTCAGAATATAGAAATGTCAGATTGTTTACAGAGGTTTCCCCTAGCTTTGTGATGACAGTGTCAAACAAGATGACAAATGCCTTTGGTAGTCCAGGTGGCTTTTTTTCATCCCTCCTCCCTCTCCACACCTAACGAACCCTTTACAACTAAGTGCGTGGATGAGCTAGCAATCATGGGAAACCTCCTCCTATTCAGTCAGAAGATGTAATAAAAACAAAGTAAGAGAAACAAATATTCCTTGAACATGCTGACAGGTGAGCTAATGAAAGAACATGTGGCAGGAAGTTCTACCTCAGTGACCATTTGTCTTTTGGGTACATAAGCCACAGTGTTCCTCCTTCCCAGAACTCCTTTGGTATGAGGATGGTTCCCTGGCTTCAGTATGCAGGCTTTTCTCTACACTATGCTCCAAGACATGAGACAGGCAAGTAACCACTGAAAACGGGACCTCTGTAATAAGGCTCCCTGGTTCTTGGTACCTGGGTTACAGAGACGTGGCTCCCTTTGTGTCTGCTCCTCTGTCCTGATGGCCTGCCTGGATTTCTGGATAGAGTTAGTCTGGTCTTCCCATGCTGGTGTGCTTCACTGGTACGGAATTGTTTGTTTCTTATAGGCCTTCCTTGGCAAAAATCTGATGTCCAGAGCTGATCTCTGCTTTCAGTTTTCACCCTGACTGAATTTAGAAATTTGGAACTGTTAGGATGACTAGCAGATAAAGGTGTTTGGTGACCTTTAACAGGTGCAAAAGCCCGAGACCCCATACAGTGGAAAGGGAGAATCAACTTTGGCAAGTTGTACTCTAGGCTCCACATGAATGGCATAGTACAAATACACACACACACACACACACACACACACACACACACTAATGAAAAGCAAAAACTGGGTCATTTTCACTGTAGCTGACACCACTATCCAGGTGCATGTTGAGATACCACATTCTATCGTATTTATGTCTGACCACATTCTTTACCAATACACTCCATCCCTGTTCTGGAAATCAGGCTATTGGTGTGGAACGGATAAACTAATCTGAAATATTGAGAAAGCCATGTTACTATATGGATCTGGATATGTGAAGCCTGTCCCTGTCATTCCACTCATCCCAGAGGCCCACCACTCATCTGAAGCTACCCATGGATACACACTAGGAAACACCCTCTCAGGTTTCTCAGCCTGGTGTCCAGTACGCCTAACTAATTGCAGACTCTCTGTGCTTCTGACCTGCTCCACTTAGTTGGAATTAATTACTCCCTACTCAATCATGTCACAAGAAACCCCAAGGTGGTGGTTACTGTACCCTTCCTAATTTGATGCACTAATGCATTTTGAATAACACTGGGCACAAATGGCTCCTAGGTGGTCCAAAATGAAATGCAGTTGAATATAATCAGCAAGAAGAATATAATTCAAAACTTAAATTTTTAATAATTGACCACATTTAAAAGTTAAGGATCTTCCATTTAAGAAAAATCTTAAAAACTTGTGAGTTAGAATGACTTTGGGGGTCTTGCTTAAACCACAACAAACTGACTTCCACTAAAAGTTTAACCAAGTTGTGTTAACTCTTTGACTTAGTAATGTTTTCAGTGGCTCATTGTTCTCATTTTGAGTCCTTGAGATTTCAGCCCAGTCAAAGTACTTTTTAACCTTAGATCTTTGAAGCGAACTTACTAATGATATGCAATTAGTTTCCAGTTCCTAAGGGTCTAGTCTCTCTGTTATCATCAGCAGTGTGGCTGCGAACCTTTAGACACACCTGTTCTGCGATGAAGAGGCAGTCAAAACCCATTTGACACTGATGATGACTAAGCTCAAAAGGTACCCATTTTTCTTATAAGTTAAGAGGTAACAGAGTTGGGGGTGTAGATCACTGGTGTTTGCTTAAACCCCATGAGGCCCTGAGGCCAAGCCTTAGCACACTCCCCAAAGAGTTCACAATTCTAGAATCAGCACTGTAGTCAAGGTAAATATAGTCTTTCTAAGGAAGTTTACTCAAACGTCACAGCAGGTTCACTCACAATAACTCAAAGCGAGAAAGAACCCAAATGCCTGTCAGTGGGGAATGGATAAACACCCAAGTATCCACAAGTGGAACCCTAATCTATCAGGAAGGAAGTGCTGAGATAGGAAACAGCATGGGAAACTGTAGAGCATTGCACCAGGCAAAAGAAGCCAGACACAAAAACAGTCTGTGCCTCATAACCTGATTATGTGACATTCTTGAGCAGGCAAAGCCAGTCTTAGAAGGGCAGGAAAAAGGAATCCGTGGCTTCCAGGGCTGCAGTCTGGAAAGTGCTGCACAGAGTGGGAGGGGAGTGTTCATGGGGGAAGAATATCCTTTATCTTCAAACTGCCGGCTTGTGGTTATAGATGGGGATTTCAACTGCAAAATCTCATCAAACTGAAAACAACCCCAGAACACCTCATCAGATGGTGCATTTAAAATGGGTACAAACTTTACCCCAATAAAAACTTTTTAAAACAACTGGCCCCTTTGTTTCGCAATAGAAAAAAATATTTATTTACATTTTGAGAATGGGACAACTTGGTAACAGAGAGGAAGGGGTGGGGTGTAGCAGAGATGGAGTATTTGCGTAGCATATAAAAAGCCTTAATCTGCAGATATTTCCAATTTAGTCTCTGTCCCCACAAGCAGGCAGTCTCCCATCATGATACATTCCACTTGTGAAAACTCATGAATCAGAATGGAAATATCACTGTCACCTGAAGTTCACATCAAGTCCTGGTACTGGACACTTTATGGGTTTGTACAGATACACGGTGACATGTACCGAGGCCATTAGGACACCACTCAGAGTGTTTTCACTGCTCTAAAATCCCTCTGTACTTCATTCTCTCATCCATCTCTATTCACCCCTTACAACCCAGCCCCCCAGCGGTCATTGATGCATGATTTCCCTTCTCAAGGTTCACAGAGTTGAAATTGCACAACCTGCAGAGTATGCAAAATGGATTCTTTCAATTAGTCACAGTTAAGGTGCCTCATCTTTTCATCAGTTGGTAGAACTTTTTTTTTTTTTTTAATCGATGAAGTGTCAAGTTATCTAGATGTGCTACAGTTATCATTTGCCCATCTACGATTGCATTCACCTACTTCTTATTCTTGCTGCTGTGACAGGATATCCCACAAAAGCAACTTAAAGGAGGGTTTATGTTGCCTCTCTTCTTATGGATAAAGTGCATGGAGGTGGAAAGACCTGGTGCTGGAAGTACTAGGGAGCTGGCTTCACTGTCTGCAGTATGGAAGCAAAGAGATGGGACTGTACACCTCCTAGTCTTTTCTCCCCTTAACTCAGTCTGGAAACTGAGCCCATGAAAAGGTACTCTCCATACTCAGAGTGGGTATCCCTTCCTTAATTAATCACCTTCTTGGAATGCTAAGGGGTATGCCTCCTAGATGATTCTAACTCCCACCAAGCAGAAAATGACAACGGACTACCATTTTTATTCAAAGGTATCTTGGCTTTTTCAAAGTCATGGCCGCATGACTAAGGCTGCAAATATTGATCTGCAGATTTTTGTGATTTGTTGTTTGGGGGTTTGTCTTCTTTTCCCTGATGCTGGGGATCAAAGTCGCACCCTCACAAATGGTAGGCAAGCAACCTACTACGCCCCAGCCCAATTGTGAAGAGCTTTGTGTTGACATAGCTTTTAATCAAGTTGGATAAATATCTAAGAGGATGGGGATCCCCTGTGACTGAATCTAACAATGTTAGTCATCAGACCTGCCTGCTCAGAATCTACAGCAACTCTTCAATTGTGGTTCTAAGATTCCTTCTTTTGTATTGGAACCTATGATAAGTACCTGGTCTTGGAGTAATTGTGGAAATAAATAGAAGAGGCCAGGAAAGAAGAGAATTGAAGATCTAGGTTCTGGATTGGATAGCTTGTATTTACATAACTCTGAGAGGGCAGTAGCTCCAGACCCAGGAAAGCTTCAAGATGTCTATCAGAATGCAGAAATCAAAAGAAAATGACGAAAAACAAGGGGTGAGGCTCAGTGTTTAAGCTGTAACATTCCCCAAGAGTATAATTGTGCACACACACACACACACACACACACACACACACACACTGTATTCTACTATACTCATCCAAAGAACTTGGAATCAGAGAAAATGGCCATTGGGTCAACAATAATGAAAGAGATGCTCAAACCCAACCCTCTACTTTCCAGGAGCAAAGTAGACAGCTCTCTCCTTTTTCCTTTCCCCCAGGGTTATTAGGAACAGCATCCACCTATAAGATCCAGTTAGCTCCCAACAGCTGGAGTTCTTCATGTGTCAGAAAACAGTGAGTATTGCTCTGGCACCAGAATAGTTGTATATCCTGATCCCAGTAGAGGGCAGCAAGCCAACTTCTACTATGATATGAGTGACCAGGAAGAGCCCAGCTACATACATGAGATATTAGTCAGATTTCTCAGCTATAGACCACAGGATCTACCCCAGCTAGTATAAACAGAAAGGTGTCTATTAAGGGTTAAAGACAGATCACAGAATCATTTAAGGCACAAAGGAAGCAAACATTAGCAGAAGCCTCCCAGAAGGACTCTTAAAACCACAACAGAAACCTGTATACTCGAGTCATCTCCTGCTTCTATGTGATCAGGAAGCTTCAGAAGCAGGAAGCAGCCACCCCTGCCACCTACTGGAAGCCAGCTCTTAAATCAGGAAGCTATTGGCAACCTCCAATTTTATACAACCCTACTATCTTTTGCTCTACAAAATTTACTACTACATGCAAAATAAACACGCATACACACACACACACACACACAATTTATGGAAAATAATTCACATCTTCTCTAGCAACACAGGAATCTGAAAAACAGCATTTGTAACTCTTACCTCTTAGAATAGAAGGCAAACATACGAAGATCCTCTACAGGTCCTCTATTTTTACTGGTCCCTCAACAACCAGAACATGTTTATGATTTTTGTTTTTGTGTTTTGAGACAGGGTCTCACTACATAGGCCTGGCTGGCCTGGAACTCACAGAGTTCTGCCTGCCTCTGCCTCCCAAGTGCTGTGATTAAAAGCATACACCACCACACCTTGACTATTTACGCTACATTTATTTATTTATTTTTAATATTTTTGGTTTTCCCTATGTAGTCCTGCTGTCTTGGAACTTGATCTGAGACCAATCTGGCCTCAAACTCAGAAATCCATCTGCTTCTGCCTCCTAAGAGCTGGTATTAAAGGTATATGCTGCTGCTGCTGCTGCTGCTGCTGCTGCTGCTGCTGCTGCTGTTACCTCCACCACTTCCACTACTGTTTGTTTGTTTGTTTGTTTGTAAAACATTGTGAGTTGCTGAAATTTTTGTTTATAAAACTCTGTGGCTATAGCAATAGCTTACAGTACCCCAGAGGCTTCTTAAGTATGTCTACTTCTCTGTATTACTCAGAAAAGTGTGATAGTTCTTTTTCTTCCATCTCTGTTCTAAGAATGCTTTCTCTGGTATTTGAGGCTAACTTACTGCCTCTCTGAAGCCCCCTTATCTACCCTGTGAAGTTTATCTATCATGTGCTTTAATTCAGCTTGGCATTATTTCTTCTTTTGCTTGCCTTTCTTAATATATTTTATTAATTTTTAGAGTTTCATACAATGTATTTTAATCATATTCACCTCCAACTCTTCTCTCAACTTCTCCAAGCAGGAATTGTAGACCATCTTCTCACCATCCCACTGAGAGGCTAGAAGTCATGGTAGGCCGACAGATAGGGAATTGGGCCTATGGCTAGGTAATAAAGATGGCAATGTGCCAAGATGTCTAGCTTCTTCCTCATCCTACTGACTTGTAACAAAGCTGGGCAGCTTATAACAAAGGCTTTGTAGGCCTTTGTCTCCCACCAGCAGGCACCCTGCTGATGAACTGGTTCAACAAGTTCAAGGACTGCTCAGGAAATGCCACACAAGTTCTGGCTATTCAAGTACCCTAGTTCAATTTGTGTTGCCCATCATGAGTGTGAGGCTATCCACTGGAGGATGATTAACCTACCAATGACCACACCCTGACAGAACTATTGATAGTTGATAGCTAGGGGTCTGGGATCATGATGTAAAATGGACTTGTGCAGACAAAGCGCCTGCTATGATTTTTATAAGTGCAGAAGTCCTGACGTGTTCAAAGACACTGTTTCACTCTGATCCTCCCTGACCTCTGGCTATTATATCTTTCTGTTCCCTCCTATAAGATAGTCCCTGAGACTTGGTGGGAGAGTGGGAGTGGGCATAAATGTCTCATTTGTAGCTGAGCCCAAGAATGACTTTTTTCTCTCTCCTAGAGTCCATTTTCCTCCTCTGAGCAGCTGATGTGATCTACAGCTTGCTTGCCCTGGGATTTTTCTTTTAAACTCTAATAAAATTGTCCTTGACTAAAAATAAAATAATAAAATAAAACAAAACACCATGGCCCTGCTTGCTATGATCCAATTTTTCAGAGGCTCAAGACCCTCTGTAGGAAAAATGAAAGATTGCTTGCTTACTTCATTATAGGCAGATACTCATGGCTTCTTAGACTATAGCACAAAATGTTTGTCCTATCTTCAACAGAGATTTCGAGATGTACACATTTTACCTAGAGCACCACAGTTCCCAGCTACAACAACCATTATTCTCAGGCAGGCCAGCTCAGGAGCAACTACTCTGACTTTTTCTGTTCCTTGATATATATATATGTGTGTGTGTGTGTGTGTGTGTGTGTGTGTGTGTGTGTGTGT
>NC_034590.1:56102063-56111904 GCF_900095145.1 Mus pahari | reverse complement strand
TTGATAGAGATAAAGACTTTGGATTTATAACCAAGAAACCTAAGTTCAAGTCCTAACCTTGGTAATTTATATAGGTAATTTTGATCAACTAATTCACTTAACTTATTGAGATATTAGTTTTCTCACTGCTAAAGCAATCCTGCTATCAAACGAGTCAGTCAGCTCTCCATGTCTGTGCATTCCACATTTACTGATTTAATCAACCAGAGACTTAAAATATTAGAAAAAAATATATAATTCTGATATGGTGATGCATGCCTATAATCCCAGCACTGAGGAGGATAAGGCAAGAGGATTACTGTGAGGGACCAAACTGGTTACATAGCAAGGTCATGTCTCCAAGAACTAAAATAAACAAAAGTAGCAAACATGTACAGGTTTCTTACCTTGCCATTATATCATGGCTAGCATTAAGAATAATCTAGAGATAACTTTGTAATAACAGAATATAGGAGGATGTGCTTAAGCCAAATGCAAAGACAATGCAGTTTTATATAAGGTACTGAACATCTACAAATCTGGCCAATTTTAGAAATCCCAAACCCAAGTCCCTAAGGATCCTGAGGAAAGACTAAATTACACAAAACTAGCAAGAAAAGTAAAGGCAACAAAAATTGAAATATTGTATAAGCTGGACCTATAGCACAAGCCTGGAGTTCTAGCTACCAAGTAAGCTGTGCTAGGAGGATTCTAACTGTGATAGCTAATCTTGGTTGTCTACTTGACATACCTTGGAAGAAGGAACTTCAGTTGAGGAACTGTCTCCATCAGACTGGCCTGCAGACATATCCATGTGGCATTTTCTTGATTGCAAATTGATACAGTAGAGCCCAGTCCACTGTGGGCATTATCATCCACAGATGGATAGGCCTAGGCTAAGATAAGATAAATAAGGAAAGGAGTTGAACATAAGCCTCAGAGCAAGCCAGTGAGCAGTGTTCCTTTGTGGTCTGTTTCCAGTTCCTGCACTTCTGGCATTCTTTCCCATTCTGACTTTCTTCAGTGATGGATTGTAATCTGCAATGTGAAATAAACTCTCCAATACCTCCCGAAGTTATTCTTGGTCATGGTATTAATCACAGAAACAAAAAGCAAACCAGGACACAAGTTACGCAGTACTGAGTGAGTTCAAGGCCGAGGAGAGTATCTTAGTAAAAGTTTGATCCAATTAAGAAGCAAAGCCAGGCAGTGGTGGCGCACACCTTTAATCCCAGCACTTGGGAGGCAGAGGCAGGAGGATTTCTGAGTTCCAGTACAGCCATAGCTACACACAGGGAAACCCTGTCTCGAAAAAAAAAAAAAATTAAGAGGCAAAAAAGGAAAAGAGGAGATAATGATGTAATTATATTTTAATTTTTTAAAAAAATATTTAATTTTATGAAAAGCAGAAAGGAATCTGGAGATGTAGGTCAATGATAGATGCTTGTTAGAATCTGTAACACCTTGAGTTGAAGCTTTGATATCACAAGCACAAAAATAATAAGTTGGGTGAACCTAAAACCATTGGCCAGAGCTAGTTAGCAGGATACACCTCATGAGCTAACTCATAATCTATCAAGACTAGAGCAACATCTCATGAGTTAATTGTGATGAAATTATCCAGGACTGTTTGCACACTGGGTTGAGAAGGATTCTGGGTTCACTGAGAAAAAAAACAATTGTATGGTGGAAATGCCTGTTGCAATTATGAAAGGCTGATCGTATCAGAAGGGCATTGATTATTAAGGAGGGTGCCATTGGTGGCACATACTTGACATTACTCTTCTTAACAGGTGGGTGTTGTAATTGTCATCATAATGTCAGATGTCATCTGCAGCAGCCTTAAGAAGACAAGGCCAGTGCATTTAAGAAGCAACAGGACAGCAGCCCAAGGAGAATGGGGCTTGAAGAAGCAAGGGGCTTACTTGTTGGACTAGGAGTTAATTCCTACACAGCAAACTCTAGACAACGCAGGGACCTCCACTGGCTGGAACTAGAGCTCTACTACTCTTGTTCCTGTGGAAAGTTCCTCTCTATCTGCCTTGCCTCCTGCCTTGCAAGATAAAAACTTGCAGAACAATATACTCCCCTGACGTTAGCCTGCTCCATGATCTCTGTGGCCTAGATCTCCTAAGCCCCGTTCCTGTCAGTCCAAGTGGGATCTGACCTATACGTGGAGGTTTATGTAGTACCAAGTGCCCAGCTAAAAGCAACAGAAGACATTACTGGTGAATTTGTGCAGGAAAAAAAAAGCTATTCTCTTCTTGTTTGTTATATATTAAGTAGTTCATAGAATATGAGAAACAACCAAGAACAGCAAAGAACAATGTGAAAGAGCACTCCACGGAGCTGGGACCAGTGGACAAAAGTGTAGAATTGGGGCTGTTGATAACATGCGTAAGATGTGCTACAGCCTATGCAGCTGTCACTCGAGCCTCTACTGGCTGTGGAGGACATTGCCACTGCCTCCCTCAGCTGACTGGATTCTCAGAGCCTGTTGATTCTTTATGTCATTCGTTTCCAAGTCAGAAAGAAAAGCAACTAAATGACACAGGTGTAGTCAGGCACCCAAACCTTGGAGTTTGGAAAATGTGTGAGCCTTGAATGTTTAGCCGTATGGTAAAATATAAACGGTGTCACATCAGTTTAGGAGAGGGACTAAATGCTAGATGCATTTTGGGGCTACAGTAATAACAACAGATGCAAGGAAACGGGGACCATTAAGTCACCATGTCAGATATTGCTGTGCTAATTCCAAACACCTACAATTAGACCATGGTGTGGTCCACCAAAAAAAAAAAAGCAAACAAACAGAAAAAAAATGTTAAATTTCACTTCTTTGCTCCAACAGAGACTTCAGATTCACAGGGTCATCTTTTTTATTCTATTCCTTCAGATTACTCTCTCTTACTTTCAGTGTTCTAGCCATCAGTGAGAACCCTGATTAACACCTGTCACTCATTCCTGTCTCTCTTTCACTCCTGAAGCAGGCCACATCCTACAACCACAGACCAAATTGGGCAGACCATCTCCTGCTAAACCTTCCTTGGCTCTGCTTCTTTTCCACTGGGGCCTATTTCCTAATCTTCAACTAGCTCTGCCTTGATACTAGATCAATCTTTTAGTTGGCCTTCATTCTGCCTTTGCTCTAGTACAAACATCCTTCATCTCTCCATTCATGCATCCACCCATTCATCTACTCACACAACCAGCTATCTCCGCAGCCAGCCAGTCAGCAAACCACCCACCCACCCACCCAGCAACACTGTCCACCCATTCATCTACGACTTCAACTTATGTTACTGAATGCATTGCTCTGTGCTAGACAGCATAAATACTATAATAAATGAGTCCCTGGCAGACACGATGGACACTAGTAAAACAGTTCCCCTTATAAATGCATAATCAAAGATGCTATGAAAGAAAATTACAGGGTGGTGTGAAAGCATCACAATGGGCGCCCCCCCCCCCATTGGTGAAGAGGCCAGGGAAGCTGTCCCTAAAGAGATGACCTTTGAGGAGCGTTAAAGAATGAAGGAAATAACCTAACCTAGGTGGACAGGGATAAGCTAGCCAAAGGAATCAGTGAGTATGGATGTTGTCAGAGAGGAAAAAGCAGAATACATTTGGGAAATCAAAAGTCTGGTATAACAGAGGAGCCTATCCTTTGAATCATAATTCCAGGACATAATGCCAGGACAGCATGTCTGGCATTCAGTAAGGGCTCCAATAGTTACTGAAGGAGAAAATGGACAGATAGGTGGATGGATGGTAAGACTAAATGGTCAAGTGGATAAAGCTGTAATTCATAGCACAACCTATAACTGAGAAGCAAAACTGCAGCCTCCTGGTTCATCTGCCACCTTTAATCTCTACCTAGCCTTACAGCCACTTATGCCACACAGGCACTTATCACATTGTATATAATTGACTGGTTATTGTCTCCTCTTCCTCCATAATGAGTGTTTATAGGCCCTCGTCTTGTTTACCAAGAAGCCCAGCACCTAGCCCATTGCCTGCACAGAGGAAGTATTGCAATATAAACATTTAATGAGTTGGTAGGCATCAAAGTCAGGAGGGCAGGAGAGGGTGGAGTTGAGAGTGAGTCAGTGCCAGCACAGGAGAGGCTGAAAGCCAAGTGGAACACGCACATGCCAGCAGCATCCAGCATTCATGTCTGGAGACAGGCCCAGAGCCTGCAGGTGAGCAAGGAAGCAGGTGCACAGGACTCAAAGAGGAGCCACAGGGTGGATCCATGCCATCCAGGTTATGGTATCCTTCTGGCTGCTCTACAGGAGCTGGTTTATAGCTTTCAGGTTATACCACAGCCTTCAGGAGGCCTTGGCATTGACATTTAACCTTCTGCACAGACAGAGAAAGATGGACAAGATTTTGTGTGTGTACACACATCTATGTGCAGACCAAACTCCCCCACACACACCCATATATGAGTGTCCAGATCCTCTTGACCTGTACTGCTACTGCCCAGCCAGGTGACTGGCCTATTGGAGGAGTAAGCAAGTATGTACTAGAGAAGCCTGAGCCCTGGAGCAGTGGCCTGTCCACCCAGATGGAGACCCCCTTCCCCAGACAAAGTGAACCTTGCTGGGAAAGATAGCAACACCAAGTACCACAGATGGTTGTGACTTGTCTGGATGCTTCCTGTGGAGTTGCTGGAAACCAGATTCCCTATGCTGCCTATTCTGGCCCTCTTGTTTTGAATTAATGGCTTTCAAAATTACCAGGCCCACCATTTTTTGCTGCCCCTTTGGCTCCTTGTTTCTGCAAAGGCTACCCTGACTCTTCATGTGCTATTTAGTAAGTATTTAGTAAGAGTCCCAAGTATGTCTTAGGCACTAAGTCACCATATAAGGTTTTGTTTGTTTGTTTGTATTATGGGTCTCACTACTTAGCCCAGACTGGCTTGAAACTCACAATCTGTCTGCCTCAGCCTCCCTTGAGGTTGAGTTTACAGATATGATCTACTCTACTCTGCCTGTACTATTTCATCTTAATGTTTTCCTTCAATGGATTTCCTCATAGATGAAGATGACTAATGAACCAGAATTGGAGGTATTTAGGTCAGAGATGCTGCTAATTAATTGCTTCCGAAATGCCCAGCCATGTGGTTCTTCAGAGGAGTTAGACACAAACACCAACTTGGCCTCATTTGCATGGATGATGAAGCCCTAGGGCTTCATCTTGGCACCATCAATAGCTCACTTTACACCTGGCCACTCTTTACTCTTGTCAAGAATCTCAATCCTTGAACCTCATCATTTTATTCTACAGAGGTTTCTAGGGATAGTGATAAAAACCAGGCCAGTCCCAGGTAAACGGAGACAGTTGGTCAAACTCAAGTCTGTGTTCTTTTATAGGGGTTCTTCTGGCTCTGCTTCTATTTAAATGCTAAATAAAATGGCTCCCAAGATCTGGTTGTCCCCAGATGAGCAGATCCTTATATATACCAAGTGATACTATGTAAACCTTGCTCCTTAATTTAAAACTCCCCATTGGTTAAATAAAACTGGTGACATACAATAACTGTGGGGACCACAGAGAGGTGGAGTTCAAGTTATCCAGTTGGGGATCATAGGTAGGTGCTGAGGAGGGGGTGAGGAGGGAGAAGGAGCACAGAGAAGAAGATGGGAGGACAGGAGGTCTCCAGGAGTTATCATGGACTAACAGCACATGCCAGAATGATATGCCTCCCGAGGACACCAGAGTGCTACAGCAGAAGTGACCCAGAGGATTTCAAACATCAAGTATATGAAGAGCAGAGTTGAGCCAGTAGAGAGACTAACATTAAGAGATTTTGATGAGGGGTAATCCCCCAGTAATTATACAAAGCCGAAATATTATAGTTTGAGTCTCATTTATTTAAAGTTTGATGGGGATAGGTTTAACAAATATGGTTTTACATTCTTTGTTGCAACATGTTCAATAGGCAGTTTGGACCTGTCAGAGGGGGAGAGACAGAGTCTGCTGCACAAAGGAACTGGCTCGTCAGTCAGGCTCTCAGTCCACCCCTATATCCAGGCCAGGCCACTCACACCTAGGGACCTGCTGACTCAGCCACACCTGGGCTGCAAAGTCAGTCATTCTGCCAGCAACAGGAAAGGCAGCTTCAAGCTCTGGAGAGTGGAGGCAGACCGGCTACTCTGGTTTATTGCTGAGTGCCTCGCTGTAGCAGAGACCATTGCACAGCCAAGCTCAGTAATCGAGCAAGCAGTGACCCTAGTCTCTTTCTAGTGAGAGGCTTGGAGTAAATCCTTGAACCATGGCCTCACATGTCACTCTCCTCAATTCTCCTGTCTTGCCATTAAGCCTCATGACAATCCTCTTCCGTCCCTACCTCAAGGGTCAGCCTAGGAATTCCTTGTTGCCTAAAACCCAGGCCACCATAATTGTCATAGGGACTCCTTAAGGCTCTACCCAGGCCCTTTCAGCCAGTATCCAACAATACCTCATTGCCTTTTACCCATGAAAGTGATTTGCTCTGTGTCAGCCGAACTTCCCGTGACCCAGGGCTGGGATTTTTACATCCTCATCAGACATTTACATTCTCACTCTTGGCTTCAGGATCTGCTTCTAGGATATGCATGCCTAGGAAATCTGCATGTTGACTTTTCTGAATCTCTGAGCTGTCATCATTTGTAGATTCTATCCCAACCCCCACCCAGCTACATCCACAAGGTCAGTCACAGTTAGCCAAGTCAAACGATGAAAATGAAGCCCCAAAGGAAGGGCCAATATTTCCTCTTCCTAATTAATACATTTACCACCAGCTAGCTGCTCCACCCCACACAATCAATCTCTCCCTCTCCCTCTCCCTCTGTCCTTCCCCCTCCCCTCCTCCTCCCCCACCCCCTCCCCCTCCCCCTCCCTTCCATTCTCTCACTCTCAGAGGGTGCAAAATGTCTGGATCCTCTTGACCTGTGCTGCTACTGCCCAGCCAGGTGACTGGCCTATTGGAGGAGTGAGTGAGTATGTACTAGAGAAGCCTGAGCCCTGGAGCAGTGGCCTGTCCACCTAGATGGAGACCCCCTTCCCCAGACAAAGTGAACCTTGCTGGGAAAGATAGCAATACCAAGTACCACAGATGGTTGTGACTTGTCTGGATGCTTCCATTCAGACAAATAATAAAACCCTGTATGGTAACTTAGCACCCAAGACATACTAGGGACTCTTACTAAATACTTACTAAATAGCAGGAGCTGTTTGTAGCCTCACAGCTTCAAAGCTGGAAGGAACTGGGTGGGTCACTGAACTGCTGCTCAGTTATATGGGAATCTTGCTATTCTGTACTATGCACACACCAAAGGGCTTCAGCTTTTGCTCACCTCTGCCTGGAGGAGTGTTCCTTTCTTTTCCCAGGGCTAGCTGATACTTGGGAAAACCTCCAACATCCCATATTCATCTCTTTAAAGGAGACAGATCTTTGTGGTATGTGCTGTGTGATCCAATGCTTGATTCAGATAAGCCTTGCCCTACTGGTACCATGAGAGTTAGGGTGACATCTCTCTCCCATGATACAACCATCTCCAGCTATACCAAACAGGGTCCCAACATGGCTTACTCAAGATAAGACAATGTGAGGTAGGGTCTTAATTACAGTTCTATTGCTATGATGAGACACCATAACCAAAGCATCTTAGAAAGGAACACATTTAATTAAAGTCTTGCTTACAGTTTTAAAGAGTGAGTCCATGATCATAGCTGCAAAGATGGTTGCAGGCATGGTGCTGGAGGCATAGCTGAGAACTTACATCTGATCCACAACCACTTGACAGAAAAGGGGGGGGGGGCTTGGCCTAGTTTAGGCTTCTTGAAACTCCACCCCCACAACACACCTCCACCAAGCTCATACCTCCTAATATTTCCTAAACAGTCCACCACTGGAAACCAAACAGTTACATATATGAGCTTATGTGGACATTGCCATCCAAACCACCACAGGTAGATTTATTTTCAAAGTGAATACTGTTGAGGGAAGGCTATAAATGAAAGCTCAGCTACCTTCCTGAAGTAGCAGTAGTCCTTAGGTATGAAACTAGAGGAGGCTGTTACAAAGCCTAGAAAGTAGGTTAGTGTGCTGGAGATGGGCTATTAGTACCATCCAAGGGCTTTCAAATATTCTCTCTCTCCACCAGCCCCACCACCCAGAGTCAGAAGACAATGCTAAGGTGGATCTTATCAGGAAAGGCCTTTCCAGTAGAGTTTTCTAAAACAACTGTACACCAGGGGCTGTGCTCCAGGGGCTATGGAGCAGGGAGACTGAATTTTTGGCATTAGCTCTAAAAGCTGAGTGGGGAAAAAGCAAGAGATTTGTGAGCTTTAATAATTCCTAATGTGACTGGCTAGGGCAGGAAGCCTGGAAGGAGGGCACAAAAGGGCCCTTGCCTTTGAGAAGAGTGCCCAGGGCTTATGGCCTTCAGCTGTGGTCTGTCTTTGTCTCTTGCCATGATTTCTTTGCTGCCCCAGGCTAAGGACCCATTTCCTCACAGAAAGAACCTGTCTGACTGGTCTCTCCCATGTCAGAGTAGATGATGACTCTGAGCTGCTGAAGTTTCTTTGAGCCTGGAGCCTTGTTGAAGAGGTCTACACATGGTACTTGGGAGGCAGATCCCTGAGTTCAAGGCTAGTCTGATCTACAGAGAGAGTTCCAGGACAACCAGGGCAACTCTGAGAAACCAGAGAAACCCTGTCTTGAAAAACAAAACAAGCTTGAGCCCAAACTCTGCAGCCAGTCCCACAACACCCAGGAAGCTCCACTCCCAGGCTCTCCAATATGCCCAAGGATCATAGTATCAGAGGTGAGGACACAACATCTGTCCCAACACCACTGGGAATATTTGGGAGCAGCAGATCCAGGGAAACAGGAACCCTGCCTGACCAGTGGCATGGGTTCCTTCTGGTCTGGGCTGGAGCATTGAGGACCCAAACTCTACAGCCAGTCCCACAACACCCAGAAGAAGCTCTACTCCCAGATGTTCTAACACACCCAGGATCCCAGGATCCCAGGGGCTTGGTCACACCAGAATCTCAGAGTCCCAAAGGCAGCTTTACTACCAGGAGCTCTGACATACCCAGGATCTCAGGATCACAGGATAACAGGATCACAGGTTCCCAGAATCACAGGATCACAGAGACATCTGGACTCTGAGGAGTTCTGACACAACCAGGATCATAGGAAGGACAGGCTACTGTCAGATATAGCCAGGGCAGGTAGCACTAGCGAGAACCAGATGACAGGAGGCAAGCATAGAACATAAGCAACAGAAATCAAGGTTACTTGGCATCATCAGAACCCAATTCTCCAAACATAGCAAGTCCTAGATACACCATCACAACTGAAAAGCTAGATTCAGATCTAAAATCACTTCTCACAATGATGATAGAGAACTTTAAGGACATAAATAGCTCCCTTAAAGAAATACAGAACACAGGTAAACAGCTAGAAGCCCTTAAAGAAGAAACACAAAAATCCCTTGAAGAGTTACAGGAAAATACAATCAAATGGGCTAAGGAAAGGAACAAAACCATCCAAGACCAAAAAATAGAACGAAAAACAATAAAGAAATCACAAAGGGAGACAACCCTGGAAATAGAAAACCTAGGGAAGAGATCAGGAGTATAGATGCAAGCATCACCAAGAGAATACAAGAAACAGAAGAGAGAATCTCAGGTGCAGGAGATACCATAGAAAACAAAGTTTGGAGCTGAGACGAAAGGATGGACCATCCAGAGACTGCCCCACCCAGGGATTCATCCCATAATTAGCCACCAAACGCAGACACTATTGCATACGCCAGCAAGATTTTGCTGAAAGGACCCTGATATAGCTGTCTCTTGTGAGGCT
>NC_034590.1:56080650-56101758 GCF_900095145.1 Mus pahari | reverse complement strand
GAGTTCCAGGACAGCCAGGGCTAAACAGAGAAACCCTGTCTCGAAAAACCAAAAAAAAAAAAGAAAGAAATGTAAATGAAGAAAATACCTAATAAAAAATTGGAAAAAGTTAAAAAAAAAAAGTTGGGGTCATTGACAGATGCACTTAGCACTTAAAATCAGCAGAATGCATCTAGGATTAATTAGCTATTCTGGGCCTATTGTTGTTCCATATCAAATTGAGGATTTTTTTTTCTATTTATGTGAGGAATGAGATGAGGATGTTGATTGTGGTTTCCTTGAATCAGTAAATTGTTTTGGTAGGAAGGTCTTTTTTCGCAATGTTAATTCTTCCAAGCTATATGCTTAGGAGGTCTTCAAATTCTAGTATGTTTCTTAAACTCTTTCTTCACACATTTAAAGTTTTCATTGTAGAGGATTTTTACCTCTTTTGTTATGTATATTTTATTTTATTTGAGTAACTGGGAAAAGGAGTGTGTCCATGATCTTTCTCAGCATGCTTGTTACATATATGTGTTAAGACTGGTGAATTTTGTAAGTCAATTATGTATCATAACACTTTGCTGAAATTATTGATAATTTCTACAATTTTTCTAGTCAAATTTTGGGAACACTGGATATAAGATAATATAATCTTCAATTGAAAATAATTTGACTTACCATGTTCCCATTTGCATCCCTTCTCTTGCCTTACTGCCCCAGCTAATCCTTCAATCACATTATGGATGGGCAGTAGGGATAGTGGGCAGTCCTCTCCCATTCCTGATTTTAATGGGGTTTATTAATGGTTTTATTCATTTAGGATGATACTGGCTACGAGTTTGTCTTACACAACCTTCATTATGTTAGAATATGTTTCCTACAATCCTACTTGTTCTAGAGCTTTTATTAAGAATGCATGTTGAATCTTATCAAAGACTTTTTCTTGTTTGTGCTTTTATTGAGATGATCATATATTTCTTGTATTTTTTTTTTTGTCCATGTATTTGGGTTTTTAATTTTATTTCTTCTATATGTTAAAAAAGAAAAAAGAAAATAAAAGAGAAAAACAAAACAAGAGCAACAACAATAACAAAAGAGGTCTATATGCAGTCTAATCAGCAACTCAAACCCCACATGTCTCAAAGTAGAAGGTGCATAAAAATCCCCCAGGGGTCTTGTTAAAATGACAGTACTGATCCAGCAGGTCCTGGTAGACTGGGAGATCCTATTTCCAACAAACTCCCTGGGGGTACTGATGCTTCCTGGCCATAAGCGATACAAGCAGCAAGGCTTTAACATAGCAGTTCTCCAACTAGATAGAATCCATACCTCTTGGAGCTCTAAGGGAGTGAAATGCAACCAGTGTAGGATACTAGGCCAAGCAATAGCTAACCTTTGATAGTAGTCCTTTGCAGGAACTCTTCTCCTTTGGTATCCACTGATAATCTTCTTTACCTCCTTCCTTCCTGTCTTCATGACAGCACAGAGTGAGCTGGCCAACAATCTTGGACCATAGTTACTTTTCACATGAAATAAACAAACATTCTGTTGCTCACTGATGACTAAGATTCTCAGATACAATGCAAAGACAGTGGGAAGGGTAAAAATGAAAGGAAGAAGCCCAGAGATGGGTGGCAAGGCATCCAATATCCTCTTCCACATCACTGAACCCCAGGTGGGATGCACAGAAAGAACTTTAGAGTTCTTTCCAGGCTTCTGCTCAACAAGAACAGAGCATCACTGTCATGAACAACCTTCTGGGATGTGGCAAACAACCTTACTCTGGGACTTGGTTCAATCCAAGGCTTTTGCTGAAGGACTGGAATTGATTTCATGGATCTCCCACAATACTTCTTGTCACCCTTTAATTCTGGTTTCCCTCCTCCAAAGATCCAGCCTAATGCTGACACTGGTAGTCCCCAGAGCAGAGCTGACATGCAACAGTCCACAGGCCAGATTCATTCAGCTACTACTAAAAACATGGCACGAGAAAATATAATTTCACATCCTATTATTTTGAACCTCAAATGTTGTCCCTAATTTATTATGTCTTTTGTGACTTTATTATTATTGTTATTAAATTATTACTACAATTATTATTACTATATTGTGGTATTTAAACTCATGCTTTTTATTTACAAGTCTAACAACAAAACTTACATGAGAATAAAGCAAAGTTAGCTTTTATCAAATTTATTATGGTAGTCGTGTGTGTGTGTGTGTGTGTGTGTGTGTGTGTGTGTGTGTGTGTGTGTGTAGGCCAGAGGTTGATGCTGGGTATCTTCCCCAATTTTTCAATAGTTTTGAGATAGTGTTTTTCAAGAACTGGCAGCTTCCTGATTCTGCTAGATTAGCTAGCTAAAAAGCCCAGGGACTCTCCACCTCCCAGCCCTGAGATTTCAGGAGCATGATACTAAAGCTTAAAGGTTGTTTGTTTGTTTGAAAAGTGTGTGTGTGTTTACACATACTAGGAATTGAACACAGGTCTTCATGCACACTAAGCATATGATCTACCATTGATCTATACTCTTAGCTACTGAAAATTTTTCTTTCTTTAAAAAAAAAAAAAAGACATTGAGGAACTGCGGAGATGGATCAGTGCATGGAGGGCTTGCCCTGCAAGCATTCCTGATATGCTATCTCCAGCACTCAGATAAGAAAAGCTGGGCATGCCTGGAATGGTGACACACATCTTTAATCCCCGCACTTAGAAGGGAGAGCTACATGGATGGATCTCTATCAGTTTGAGGCTAACCCCTCTGGTTCCAGGATAGCCAGGGCTACAGAGAAGGACCCAAGTCCTGTCTCAAACAAAACAAAATAAAACAAAACAAAACAAAGGCTTAGTGTGACTTCATGTACTTCTAACCCCAGCACTGGAGGGTAGAAGAACTTGGATCCTAAAAGTCCTCTGGCTAGCCAACATAACCCAAACAGTAGGCTCCCAGTTCTGTGGCAGACCCTGACTTAAGGTGATAAAGTAGGTAGTAGAAGAGAAGGAAAGCTTGTATTTGGCTTATACATGTGCATGCATAGGTATGTGCACTTGTATATACTCACATGTAACACACATGTATATATACAGACAAACAAATAAAAGTATATACATTAAAAAAAAAAAAAAGCATTGCTGGTAGCTGCCCCTTGAAAAGCTCACAACTAGACTGAGGTATGTGCTATTCTTTCCTTAAGCAAGTCTCACTCACACTAATAATGCCCATGTTAAAAACTATTTTGTAGTCTTTGCTTGATAAGTTCCAAGTTGGCTTCATAAAAAAAGAAGAGCAGTGTTGTAGCAGCTCTAAATACTATCAGAACAGTCTTCTAGTTTTGGAGGAGAGACATGAACACTGTTCTTCTAGTTCCACTTTCTTGACTAGCCAGCAAGGTTGAATTAAGTTTACAACTTGTTTTGCCAACTTGTTTTCTTTTGGACCCATGCCTCACATATACTAAACCAACTGTTTTGGTTGCTCATCAACTATTTATCTATTTAAAAGACAAGCAAATTTTAGCTATGACTGAGCTGTATAAAACTGATAAGCACTGTTCTGTCGTCCCACCGGTGCTAAGCACTTTGTAGAGATTGTTCCCATTTAATCAACCAAGGGAAGAAGATATCACTATCTGCACTTTAAATATAAGGAACTAAGTCTCAGAGAACTAAAGTCACTTAAATTCACCTGGCAAGTTGAAAGACCCACAATATGAGCCTAGCCCTGGCAGTCCGCCTCTCTAACCACTTAGTAACAGCGTTACAAGGGTCTTCTAATTTGAATTCTCTGAAGTTCATTGGCTGACACATTCATTTTGCAAATATTGAAGGCCCATGGGGGCAAGCACCTATCTGCCTCGTGCTCAGGGTAATAGTGAGGTTGCTAGGGAGACAGTGATAAACTCTCCCCATGGTGCTGAGCAGGAGCTGTGCTTCAGACTGATAAGGGACACCATACCATAGTAGGAGAGTGAGCTCCTAGTGGATCGTGGAAGCAGTAGATGAATGAAGAAGCAGTAGATGAATGAAGAGGACTGCTGATACATGCTGTGGCTTTGCCAGGAGAATGTCTGCAACCTTCTGTGACTTAGATGTGAGAACAAACAAGCCAACTGTACACACACACACACACACACACACACACACACACACAGACACCCAAACACTAGAGACTTTTCTATAGACGAGAACTGTAGGGCAATGGTCATGAGTGTTCACTGAAGAACTCTGTGACTCAGCCTCTCAGAGAAGTTTTTGGGGGAAAAGAGCATGGAAAAGTTACCTAAAGAGATGATCAGAAAATGACAGAAAATGCTGTCTTTTGCACATGAGCACTAGGTTCACAGCACTGGCTGGGTATCTATGCGTCTTTTTTTAATGTAAACCAGCATTCATTAGCTTGAGACTACACATCTGTAGGAGACAAAATGGGTTAGTGGTGTCTGAGGTGTCCCTTAAATGAGTAAGTGAAATAAATGCATTCTTAAATGAAAATTTTATTTTAGAGCAGCTTATATATTGAAATTTATTTTGTAGTTCTGAATTTATAGAAAAAAATGATTATATAACATTCACATTTAACCTATTATTAGTATCTTGTTGTACATTTGTCACAACTAATGAACCAGCATTGGCACATTATTAGCTGGATTTACACATCATTTAGATTTCCTCATTGTCTATATAACATCCCTCATCTGTTCCTGGGTCTACCCCAGGACACCAAGCTATATTTCACCATCACTGCAAATGCAGGATCTCCCAGAAGGTAAAGATTCTTGCTTCTCTTGTCTTAGATGACCTTAACAGTTGTCAATATCAGTCAGCAATGTAGTAGAACATCTTTTGTCAGGATTGATTTTATTGTTTTCTAGTGATTAGAAGAGGAAGGCTATGGGTATGAAGCCTTCTCAGAGGACAGACTACCAACCACTTTCTTGATAGACCTTGGTCCATGGGTTTGACTTATGTTATTCAAGGCTGCCCATTGTGATTTCCCCAAGACTCATATACTGTGTGACATAGCACATATGAGGACATGGGAATCCCACTTGATGATCTTAATGGTCAAATATCTCTATAACTGGTTTGGAATGTTTGCATGGGAGATCTGTCCATTTTCCATCAATTATTTACTTAATCATTTATTTTTATTAGTGTGGACTTGTGGATATCTTCTACCTTGGTTCTAATTCAATTCTATATCATTCACTTTGTTACTCGAACTGTTCTTTTCTTGGCTACTGATAACTCTTTCAGTTAGCCCTGTGTTCCTTCGACACTCCACTAAGATAGGGATTTTTTCTAAGTAGCTTTACTTTCTGACAATTCAAAGTAATCTACAAGTACTCTGTATAGTTCTAGCCTCAAGCTTTAAAGAATCTTAATTCTAATTCTCTTGCTTCCTTTCTTGGGAAAAGCACTAAAAACTAAGATCTAGTGGTTAGCAGGGTGTCATGACTTTTAGGTCTTCTCAGGTAAGAGAGCAAGAAAATATGTGTATGCTAATGAACATTATTTTTCTTCTAAAAGTTGTATGTAATGGCTTTTACATATAGGTCTATGATCCATTATAAGCAAAGTTTGTGAAAGGCACCTGATGTGTACCTAGGTCCATTTCCCTTGCAGATTCTCCAGGATTCCACCAACATCTGTTGAAAAACTCTTCTACCTACACTTAATTACTTTTACACATCTGGCAAAAATAGTTGATTATATTTGTGTGGGCATTGAGATTGCTTTATCAAAGAATATAATGAATATAATAAAAATATTTAATATATAAACACAAGAATACATCAGGTTTAGGGCTTGATTTAGACTAACCAATTAGTATAGTGTTGGATTTTACTACTCAATGAGTCTCTTTGGCAGTGTTTTCAGATTACAATAGAATAATAAAATAAACCATGATACATACGAATGATATTTGGCCAGATCCCATTTTGGAAATGCTATAAAACTACTTGTAGAAAGGCGAGGGCTGAGAGGACAGGAACTCCACAGGAGGACCAACTGAGTCAACTAACCTAGACACTTGGGGCTCCCAGAGACTGAACCACCAACCGAAGAGCAAGGATGGGCTGGACCTAGAACCCCACACATACGTAGCAGAAGTGCAACCTGGTCTTCATGCTGGTTGCCCAACAATTGGAGTAGGAGCTGTCTCTGAATCTACCTATGGATCCCTTTCCCCTATTTGGGCTGCTTTATCTGACCTCAGTGGGAGAGGAAGCGTCTAGTCCTGCAGTGACTTAATGAGTGGAGTTGTGGGGAAGGAATACTGGGTTGGGAAAAATAGGAGAAGAATCTGTGTGAGGGGGGTATTGGGAAGAGATGGGGGATTGATATTGGGATGTAAAGTCAAAAAATAAATACATTAATTAATTAATTAATTAATTAATTAATTTAAAAATCAAGAGCTAACCTATGGAGATGTCTAAATCAGTTAAGGTGTCTGCTATGCTGGAGTTCAGACCTCCAAAGTTGGACACACATATCTGTAACCCCCAAGCTTGGAGTGGTGACAGGCAGATTCCCTGGAGCTCATTGTCCATCAAGTGCAGCTAAATGGTGACTTCAGGGTTCAGTGTCTCAAAGATAAGGTGAGAGTAATTGTGTAGAAGCCTCATGTCAACCTCTAGCAGCCATACACTTATGAGAACATACGTACATCTATACCTGCATGCACACAGACTACACACACACACACACACACACACACACACACACACACTTAATATGATGATTATTCTTCATGGTCAGCTTGATGAGATCTAGAATCATCTGGAAGTTAGGCAAGCCATGTGGTGTCTCTCTTTGTCATACAGTGGAGTGCTGCAGAGATGACAATATCTCAGGTCAACCCTAGTATCTCCAACTATCTTTTTTTTCCCCCAGCAACTTATTCATTCACTTTACGTCCCAATCACATCCCTCCCACTCCTCCCAGTCACCCATACACACAGCCCCTCCCTTACCCCTTCTTTCTCCTCTGAGAAGATGAAGACCTCCCCTGTATCACCCCACCCTGGCACGTCAAGTCACTGCAGTACTAGGTACACCATCTTCTACTGAGCCAGACAAAACAGCCCAGTTAGGGGAATGGGATCCACGGACAGGTAACAAATTCAAGGACAGCCCCCACTCTAGTTGTTAGTGGGATCCACATAAAGTTCAAGCTGCACATCTGTTACATATGGTTGATGACTAAGTTTATGAGGTATACAATGCTAGGTATTTTTGAAGGTTTTTGTCCAGTGAGATTTGATTCAGGAAGGTACATACTAAAAGAAATAAACCTCTGAAAATACAGATGACAGGAAGTTAGTAAAGGAGGGAAAAAAGCCAACATGAAAGTCAAAGATGATGATGGGGTTTTCACACAGAAGAGACACATTCACAGTCTGAATGACTTTATAGATGAGACTGTAAAAAAAAATTTTTACTTCATCATCTCAAGAGAAGTGATTAGTGGTTACACCTTTAATCCTAGTACTAGGAAGGCCAAGGCAGGCAGATTTCTATGAGTTCAAGACCATCTTGGTCTACACAGCCAGCTCCAGGCCAGCCAATATAGTGAGATCCTGTCCTCCAAAAATGGGGAATGGGGGAATATGTTTTGGTGAAACCTTTAGGAAGAAAGTAAAATTAAGTAGTACAAAAATCCATTGGAAGTCATAGAAAAGTAAAAGAAATAAATAAACACAATAAGATAACAGAGATAGGTAGCCTCTAACCCTGATTAAAACTGGTAATTGTCACAACTAGAAAGAAGAACGGCCCTGTATGGGCAGAGTAGGACCATGTAGTATTGAGGATGATTAACATGACCCCTGGCTGGGCCTGGCTGGTGAGTACAGAGGCTCCATGGAGCATCATTTCCTGCCTTTATATAAATACATCAGACTATTGTCCTTATTATTAGATCCATTTCTCATCAGCAGACTCCTTTAAGCCAAGTTCATAAAACTGATTTATAAATCTAAGTTCCAATTTATAAATTAAAAATGAGAAATATAACTAAGACTAAAACAGGGCCAATCATATTAACTCACAGCAACAAAAGTCTGCTAAATAAATTAGGCATGTTATAACCAGGAGAGCCTTAGAAAACTGAACCGGGAAAAACATACTAGCTAGAAAGTCTACTGCATGAATCTATTATCAGCACTGACTCGGCCCACCCTGAGATGATACTGAATTGGCTACAACTGTCCCTTTCTTCCAATTGACGCATGCTCTCTTCAGATATATTGTTGTATTAAAAAGGGATATATTAAGCATAGTGGTGCATGCTTATAATTTTCAACCTATGGGTTGCAAGCCCTTTGAGGGTGGAATGACCCTTTCACAGGGATCACCTAAGATCATTGGAAAACACAGATATTTACATCATAATTTCATAACAATAGCAAAATTACAGTAATGATGTAGCAATGAAAATAAATTTTTGGTTGAGGGTCACCACAACATAAGGGACTGTATTAAAGGGTCACCAAATGGGGAAAGTTGAGAACCACTACTCTAGAGGCTAAAGCAAGAAAATAGCTACAATTTCAAAGTCAACCTGGGCTATACACGAACACCTTATCTCAGAGACAAAGTGTACAACAAGGCTAGGAGCCACTGTACTTAGTTATAGAGTCCAAAGATAGGGGTCCAAAGTGGATGGACAAGTTCTCCTTGGATTTGATGACCACTCCACTGGAGGGAAGCCATGCCGAATACTGAAAACCTTATGGAAGGGGAAGTCATAAGTCTTTGTGAGGAAGTTACTGCTGTTGTTTTGTTAAATGGACATGATGTGCCTATCAACTTGGCTTCTAGATAACTATTTATGGTCATATAGATTAGTGCTGCCATCGACTTTGGTCAGAGAAGCTTCATTTAGCAGTGTCAGTGGTAACTGCAGAGGCACATAAGTGGTCAAAGTGATGATAATAAGTAGCTATTGAAAACTCAGTCGTAAGCGGGATATCTCTATCACCCTATAATGATTTTAATGAGAAATGTGCTGTAAAGGCTCTGATACTTGAACATGTATTCCCTGGTTGGGGGGGATACTGGTGATGGGCTTTAAGAGATTTTAGCTTCACCCCATTTCCTGTTCCATCTCCCTGTTTTGGTTTCTGTTGAGGATGTGATCTCTTAGCTTCCTGTGCCTACTGTCATGTCAGCTGCTTGCTGCCATGCCTCCCCTGATCTTATGGACTTTCCCTCTAGATATGTAAGCTGAAATAAACTCTTTCATTCATAAGTACTGTTGAGTTTATAAAAGATAAAGAGAGAGGGAATATGTAGGGTAAGGTGTGGGGAAAGGAAGTGCCTCCTCAGGCCCATCCTGAGACATCCCTTCCCCCCTGAGGGATGAGTCACACAACATTATAGTATAGAGTTTATTCAGAACATGGGGATGGGAGTTGAGAAGGTAGAAGAGGCAGAGAAAGGCAGAAAGAGAGAGAGAGAGAGAGAGAGAGAGAGAGAGAGAGAGAGAGAGAGAGAGAGAGAGAGAGAGAGAAGTAGAGTAGAGGCAGGCCATGAGCACGTGGAGGCAGGGGAGGGAATGAAAGACAGGGAAAAGAGGGTAAGAGAGCAAGAGGAGCAAGAGAGTGAGGAGGGGGCAAGCAGCCCCTTTTATTGTGAGTCAGGTACACCTGGCTATTGCCAGGTAACTGTAGGGCAGAGCGTAGAAGAAATACCAAGTGCCTTTGGATATGGTCTTTTATCACAAGATATCAACAGAAAAGTAATAAATATACAACCCTCCAAGGATCAGGAAATAGCTTGAAAGGACAGGTGAATGAAGGTAAGAGCTGTAGGAAAAGGGGAAGAAGGGTGGGAGGCTGAATTTTCCGTGCAATATGGCTATTGTGCTCTTAAATTCACTACAGTTGTGATCACATGGACAAGAGTTGGCCTGTCAGCATCCTGTCATGAAGTGTGTGAGGAGTCCTGGGGCTACAGCCCTACCTGAGGGTTTATATATCATTAATAATTGATGGTAGAGGAAAAGACTTTCATTTGAAATTTTATTACTATTGTGTTTGGGTGCAGGTACAAGATTGGTGTGGACACATGTGTGCCACTATGCACACATGAAGATCAGAGGACACCTTTGTGGAATTGGTTCTCTTCTTTCACCTTTATGTGGGTTCTAGGGATGGAACTCATGTCCTCAGGCTTATGTACTAAGAAGCACTGACTGACCCTGGGGCTTGAAGAAACACTTTCTTCAATGGCATACCGTAAGGTACTCATGCTTCTTGTAAAGGCTATTCCTGGTTGTCAACTTGACTATATCTAGAATGAACTACAATCCAGAATCAGAGGGCTCACCTGTTATCCAGATCTTGAGGCTGGGAGACATGAATTTTTGACCTGAATCTTGGCATGGAGATCTTGAGGTATAGTAGCCATGAAAAGCTTCGACCCAGGCAAAGTAGTACATGCCTTTAATTCCAGGAGACTGAGGCAAGAAGATGTTTGAGTTCAAGGACAGCCTGGGAAAAAGCAAGTCCCAGATCTAGGCTTAGTGATACACACCTTTAATCATAGGCCACAGTTTCTGCTGGGGCCCTAAATAAGGATATTAGAAGAAGGAAGATTCTCTCTTCTTCAACTGTTTGCACTTACTTGCCAGCACATTTGTCAGAACCTACTTCTATAGAAGGTCAGCTGAAACAACTACTAGATTCTTGGACTTCCCATTCACAGCAGCCTATTGTTAGGTTAATTGGATTGTAGACTGTAAGTCATCACAATAAATTCCCTCAATATAGAGAGACATTCCATAAGTTCTGTGGCTCTAGAGAACCCTGACTAACCCACTCCTATAACTATCCCTAATGGAACTGATCAGACTACAAAAACAAACAAAAAACTCACCTGAAAGTGGAAGGGGGTTAGTTGGGGAAAGAAAGAAGGAAATCAATAAGAGTGGGAGGAGGGTAATGGGAGAGGGTGGCGATGACAGTAATACATTAAACACATGTATGCAAATGTCACAGTGAAACCCATTATCATCTACAACTGATATGTGATGATAAAAACACCAAGAACAAAAAAAGAAAATAAAGTGTAAAAACAGGTGAAGAACCTTAATTTCATCTATAGAAGTCAAGGAAGTCTTCATCAAGAAGCATGTGTTTACACTGGGTTCAGAGGGAAACATAGGAGTTTAGTGGGAATAAGTAGATGCAAAGCAGTAAAGTCATAAAAAAGGGCAACATCTAGAGTCTGATGAGTGGCAAAGGGTAGGTATGAGCAAGCACCTTATTTAGGTATATTGCCCTTTGACTATTTAGAAGCGGTATGTCAACATGGGGGCAATTTAAACCAGTGGCCCTCAAAGTGTGAGCCATGAATACCAGGGAGTGGGGGGAGGTGCCTTTGAAAGATCAAAGTTAGATGGATAAGGTGGCTCATGCTTAACTGCAAAACACGGAGGTAGAGGCATAAAAATTGGTTGTTAAAGATTAACTGAGGCTGAAATCTATAGTGTTTTCTTTTTAAGATTTATTTTATGTAAGTATTTTGCTCCCATGTATGACTACGTACCACATGAATGCCTGATATCATCATAGGTCATAGCAGAGCATCAGATCCCCTAGACCTGCAGTTATGGATGGTTGTGAGCCACTATGTAGATTCTAGGAATAAAACCAGGGTCCTCGGCAAGCACAACAAGTGTTCTTAATGGTGGAGCCATCTCTTTGATTCCAGAGAAGTCTATTTTTTTTAAAAAGTTCACAGTTATTTTCAATATAATGTCAAGTCACCTTTTTGTTCTTTTCATCTCCAGCTATTCAACAGTGATGATCAGAGGCTACATAGTATGTGATACCATAAGAGAAGTATGCCAGAAATTGCTGACTGGAGAGAAGCAGGATGATCACTAGAACCCAGGAATTCCAGACCAGCCTGGGCAGCAGACAGAGATGGTAGCTCAAACTTAATTAGTTAATTAATACTATAAAAGCCAAGCTGTCTTATGTTAAAGAGAATACGAAAGAGAAGCAGAGATGCTCCAACACAATAGCATTCTTCCTATTAACATAGTCTAGAAAGTCATAGTCACTTTTCATTTAAAAATGTTCCTTATGTGAACATGTAAATAGGCTGTTACTTTTAAATTAATTAATATTTGAAGTAGAATTGTTAGATATCCATATAAATAAAGCAGGGTTGTTGTTGCTTTTCAGTTCTCAATAATTTTTAGGAATATGAGGGGATTCTGAGAGAGGAAAGTTTGAGACCTGAGGCAGAAAGCATTTGAGGAAGTGAGATTGCAAGGTAGGTCAGGAAAAAGCTTTTCTAAAGGACAGCAGAGGCTGAAACTAAGCTCTGGGCACATTCCTCCCAGTCCAGCCTCATTTACATTAGAAGTGGCCATACTCTTGAACTAGGATCAACCCAAAGATAAGCAGAATAGATTAAATGCCCACAACTCTACAAACTCCTGGCTTCAAAAGGAGGGCTTCATCTCCCTGCGTCTTGAATCTGAGTCAGTCTCATGATTCTGCCATAGACATTGACTCATCTGAATTAGAAAAGTCTATATCCCACCTAGAAGCTCTTTAACTTCCTTAGCTGAAGTGGTTTCACAAAATCATCAAGGACTGGACCTCCTATTCTTAGAGCAGTGGGCTATGTCTGACACTGGGAGAACAATGGTGTTTATCTGCCAATCGCTCAGTGGTCATAAAAGAATCAATACCTTTGGTTCGTAAAAGGTTATGAAAGAAAGACAACAGGCCCAGAGCTAGTATAAGTCCTTCTTCAATTGGTTTCCATGGCTCACAACTCTTGTTTCTACTTTAGTCAGACTCTTGATCCTATGCATACTTACTCTGATATGTGGGCTCTGTGTTATTAATGCCCTAGTAAGATTTGTTAAGGAACAAGTTTCCATTGTTCAACTCATAGTCCTAAGGTCCCAATACCAGCCCTTAAACTCTGCTCGAGGATTTGAGATGGACTCAAATCCTTGAGGTGGACTCAAATCCTACTCCAGGAGTATATGAGAGGACCTAACTCACTCCATTTTAGAACAGGCAGCCATCTTAGGCTTTTTCCTAGAAAGAACAATTTCCCAGAAGAACAGCCCAGGCTTCTCAGAAAAAAAACATAGTCAATCAGCAACTGCCCAACATATGGCCAGGGGCTGACACTAGGTCCAAAAAAGTCCCTATAAGGTAGCCCTCTCTTCCTCGAGGTATGAACCAATCAAAAGTATACAAATATCTCATACCATAAACTCAATCAATCCTGATTAAGAGGACCCACAGCACCTGGAAAACCCCTAATTGGCTTTAAAAGGGGTCTGTGAGCTTCCCTTATGGTTGCCACTTTGTGAGCTTCCCTTACAGTTGCCACTGTGCTTGGATGGTTGCTCCCCACATGCTGGGTGCTTCTGCAGAATAAACACTCTTTGTCTTTGCATGCTATTTGAGTCTGGAGTCTTCTTTCAGCAGACTCTCGGACCTTTACACAACAACAAACATAACCTTGAAGACTGGGGCTATAACTCCACTGGTAAAGCACTTACCTAGCATGTACAAAACCCTAGGTTTGATCACCAGCATCATATAAATTGGGCATTAGTGCCAAGGCTTATAATCCCAGGATCAGGATCTGAAGTTCAAGGTCATCTTTGGCTACATTCCAGCTTGGAATACAAGATGCCTTATCTCAAAACAAAACAGCCTGACATAATCTAACTTAAAAAGGAGCAAGATCTGAAAAGACATTTCTTCGAAGGAGTTAACAAATAATCTACAACTATGTAAAAAAGATACTGAGCATCATCATTCATGAGAGAAAAGCAAAGCAAAGCTACGATAATATGATACCACTTCGTACCAACCACAATAGCTGGAAAAGATTACAGAAAGGGTTGGTGAGTATGTGGAGAAGCTGAAATAGTTTTGCTGATAGAAAGTGTAGAGGGGTTTGTGTGAGTGAGGATAAACCAAGAAAATGGTACCTGTGCTGGTTTGAATATGCTTTGCCCAGGGAGTAGCACTATAAAGAGGTTTGGCCTTTTTAGAGGAAGTGTGTCAGTGTTGGGTTGGGCTTTGAGATCCTTCTAGCTGTCTGTGGACAGTCTGTTCCTGGCTACCTTTGAATGAAGATGTAGAACTCTCAGCTCCTCCAGCACCATACCTGCCTCGACGCTGCTGTGCTTCCTGCCATGACGATAATGGATTGAAACTCCAAACCTATATGTCAGCCCCAATTAAATGTTGTCCTTTATAAGAGTTGCCTTGGTCATGGTATCTATTCACAGCAGTAAAACTCAAACTAAGGCAGTGTTCTTGGTGGGTGGAGGCCAAGGTGTGCTTCTAAAAGATCAAGTCATACAACCAATCTAACAGATGAAGTTTATTGGGGGAGAGGGGAGTTCAAAAGGCCATCTCAGATGGGGACATGAGAGAGAGAGAGAGAGAGAGAGAGAGAGAGAGAGAGAGAGAGAGAGAGAGAGAGAGAGAGAGAGAGAGAGAGAGAGAGAGAGAGAGAGACAGACAGAGAGAGAGAGACAGAGACAGAAAAACAGAAAGAGAAAAACAGAGACAGAGACAGAGAGAAAGACAGGAAGAAAGAGAGAATGAACAAGACAGAGAGTGATCTGGGGTGGTCAGGACCTTTTAAGAGCACACTTGTTGCTTCACAACTCCTAAGGACAGTGGCAATGTGTCACATCTGGGGGAGGTGGGTAATGACATAAGCCCAATGAGTTACTAAAAAGCATGCTGACAGTGTGCCTGATTTACAACAGTCTGGTCCTTATAGAAATCATCCTGGTAGTTCTTAAATGGTCAAAAACAATCTTACCAAAAAAAAAAAAAAAAAAAAAAAAAAAAAAAAAAAAAAAAAAAAAAAAAAAAAGCAGGTAGGCTAACTGCAGGTCTTTACCTCTCCCTCGGCTTCCCCTAATCCCATCCCCCAGAATCATCCCTAGCACTGCAGCAGACCACGTGCTGTACCCCACCACACCCCTCCAGTAGATTTTTCCCTTCAAGGGTTCTTTCCTTGACTCATTGCTTTATCCCAGCTCCCCAACTCCAATGGGCATTCCCTGGGAACCTTCAGGTAATTCCAGCCAGAGAAACTGGTAGTTAACTGCACAGAACACACAAACTTATGGGACTCTATAAAAAGTTCTTTGAGGAGGGGATCAGAAGGGGACAGCATTTTGGATGTAAATAAACAAACAGCAAGTAAATGTATAAATAAATAAATAAATAAATAAATAAAGCAAGTTCATAGCACTAAGTGCCTACATTAAAAACAAAACAAAAACAAAACCCCGGAGAGACCTCATACTAGTGATTTAGCAGCACACTCGAAATCTCTAGAACAAAAAGAAAAAAAAAAAATCACACCTAAAAGTAGAGAGTAAGAAATAATCAAACTCAGGGCTGAAATCAATAAAATAGTAACAAACAACAAAACAATACTAAAAAAAAAAAAAACAAGGGAAATGAAGAGTTGGTTCTTAAAGAAATTCAGCAAGATTGACAAATCCTTATCTAAATTAACTACAGGGAAGAGAGAGAACATCCAAATTAACAAAATCAGAAATGAAAAGGAGGACATAATAACACACTGAGGAAGTCCAGAAAATCATACGACATACTTTGAAAACCTGTACTCCCCCAAATTGGGAAAACTAAAATAAATGGATAGTTTTCTAGATATAGATCACTAACCAAAGTTAAATCGAGGGCAGGTAAGCAATTAAAATAAATCTATAACCCCTAGTGAAAAGGCAGCAATAATCAAAAGCCTCCCAAACAAAGGAAATCCCTGGGCCAGATGATTTTTGTACGGAATTCTATCGGACTTTCAAAAAAGAGCTAATGGCAATACTCCTCAAATTATTCTGCAAAATAGAAACAGAAGGAACATTCCCAAATTCATTTTAAGATGCCACAGTCACTCTGACCTAAACTATAAATAGACTCAAAAAAGAAACAATTACAGACCAACTTCCCTTATGAATATACATACAAAAATTCTCACTAAAAAGTTGCAAACTGAATCTAAGAACACATCAAAAAGATCATCTACCATGATGAAGTAAGCTTCATCCCAGAGATGCAGAGATGGTTGAAGATATGGCAGCTGTTAAATGTAATCTACTCTATAAACAAACTGACAGACAAAAACCACATGAGCAGCTCATTATATGTAGAAAAGGCCTTTGACAAAATCCAACATGGCTTCATGATAAAAGTCCTGGAGAAACTAGGGATACAAGGGATATCCCTCAAATAATAGAGGCAAAGTACAGCACAACCATAGCCACCATCAACTTAAATGGAAAGAAATTCAAACCAATTCCACTTATATCAGGAATAAGACAAGTTTGTCAACTCTCTCCACACTTATCCAACATCGTACTTGAAGTCTTAACTATGGCAATAAGATGACTGAGGGAGATCAAAGGGATATAAATTGAAAGGAAAGAAGATAAACCATCTTTACTTGCAGATGCCATGATGTGTATACCTAAGGGACCCTAAAAATTCCACTGGGGAACTCCTACAGCTAAGAAATACTGTAAACAAAGTGGCAGCACACAAGATTATCATTTTTTATTGGATATTTTATTTATTTACATTTCCAATGTTATTCTCTTTCCCAGTTTCCCCTCCAGAACCCCCCCATCCCATCCCCCATCCCCGCTTCTATGAGGGTGTTCCCCCACCCAACACTCATTCCTGTCTCCCCACCCTGGCATTCCCCTACACTGGGGCATCAAGCCTTCAAAGGACCAAGGGCCTCTCCTTTCATTGATATCTGACAAGGCCATTCTCTACTACATATGCAGCTGGGGCCATGGGTCTCTCCAGCTCCATGTGTACTCTATGGTTGGTGGTTTATTCCCTGGGAGTTTGCAGGGATGGGGGTGGGAGGGGGTCCTGTTTGGTTGATACTGTTGTTCTTCCTATGGGATTGCAAACTCATTCAGCTCCTTCAGTCCTTTCTCTAATTCCTCCATCGGTGACCCTGTGTTCAGTCCAATGGTTGACTGTGAACATCTGCCTTTGTATTTGTCAGGCTCTGGCAGAGCCTCTCAGCAGACAACTATATCAGGATCTGTCAAAAAGCACTTCCTGGCATTCACAATAGTGTCTGGGTTTGGTAGCTGTATATGGGATGAATCCCCAGGTGGGACAGTCTCTGGATGGCCTTTCCTTCAGTCTCTGCTCCACACTCTGTCTCCATATTTCCTTTAAACAGGAGCAATTCTGGGTTAAAAATTTGGAGATAACACAAAATTATCTTAAAAACCCAGTAACCCTCCTATAAACAAATGACAAATGAACTAAGAAAGAAATCAGGGAACCAACACCTTTCATAATAGACTTAAATAATAGAAAATATCTTGGGGTAACTCTAACCAATCAAGTGAAAGGCTTGTGTGATGAAAACTTTAAGACACTGAGGAAAATTTCAGAAGACAGAAAGATTTCTCATGTTCATGGATCTGTAGTATTAATATAGCTAAATGACCTGATCTAGTCTATAGAGCAAGTTCCATGACAACCAAGGCTACACAGATAAACCCTGTCTTGAAAAACCAAATTATATATAAATAATAGCCATCCTTCTAAATGCAATCTACATATTCAATGTAATCCCCATCAAAATTTCAGCTTAATTCTTCACACATCTTGAAAGGACAATTTTCAGCTTCAAACACAAGAAACCCAGGAAACACAATCCTTGACAATTAAGAAACCACAGGTCAACAGTATATCTGAATTCAATTTGTACTACCTAACTGTAGTAATAAAAACAGCATTGTCTTGGCACAAAAACAGACACATTGATCAGTAGAATCAAATTGAAGACGCAGACATAAATCCATATGCTTATGAACACCTGATTTTTGATAAAGAAGCCAGAAATACATAATGGGAAAAGAAACAGACAGCTTCAACAATTAGTGGTCAAACTGGATGACTGTAGGTAAAAGAATCCAAATAGTTCCATACTTATCATTCTGAACAAAATTTAACTCAAAAAGGATCAAAGACCTCAACATAAATTCAGAAAGACTGAATCTAAAGGAAGAGAAAGTGGGGAATAGCTTTGAACACATTAGTGCAGGAAATGACTTTCTGAACAGAACACCATTAGCACAGGCACTAAGATCAACAATTAATGAATGAGACCTCATGAAACTGAAAAGCATCTGTAGGCAAAGGATACCACCAATTGGACAAGGCAGTAACCTTGAGAATGGGAAATGGTATTTTATCAATCCATATCTGATAGAGTGCTAATATCCAATATATATAAACAACTCAAGAAACTAGATATCAAGAAAATAAATAACTCGATGAAATGTGGAGTACAGACCCTAACAGAGAATTCTCAAAGGAGGAACCTCAAACGGCTGAGAAACACTTAAAGAAATGTTCAACTTCCTTAGCCACTATGGAAACACAAATCAAAACTTCTTTGAGATTCCATATTACACTTGTCAGAACAGCAAAGATTAATAAAACAAATGACAGTTCATGCAGGAAAGGACCTGATAGGAACCTGTGGACTTTCCTAAAAGAGATGAAAATAATCAACCTCAAGATTCAATGATACCACTCTTATGTATATACCCAAAGGATGCTACACCCTCCTACAGAGATAATTTCTCATCCATATTCATTGCTGCTCTATTCATATTAGCCAGAAATTTGAAACAACCTCGATATCCTTCAACATATGAATGGGTAAAGAAAATGTGGTACATTTGCACAATGAAGTATTGCTCAGCCTTTACAAAAAAATGACAACATAAAATCTGCATGTAAATGGATGAAAGTAGAAAAAAATCATCCCAAGTGGGACAAATGTGACATTTGTTCACTTATATGTAGATATTAGCTGTTAAGTCAAAGATAATCAAGCCACAATGTATAGAACCAAAGAGATTAGGTAAAGAATAAGGGGCTAGGGAAATAGATAGATGTCATCAACAAAGGAAGATAGACTAGATATGGAAAGGGGGAATGGAATGTGAGGATCAAGAGAGGAGGGGAAAAGTGGGACAAGAGAGGGAATAGGGGAGCTAAAATGAAGGTTTGGTACAGAAAGGTACTTTGTACACTACTAAAAGAGAAATGTAAACACCAAGCCAGTCAAAAACCTCTGATCTACAGTGTTGTCTTGCCTGCAAGATATGCTAGGGTAATGGTGGAACAAAGTTTGTGGGAGTAACTGTCATAGTTAGGGTTTCTATTGCTATAAAACCCTATAATAGAGAATATTTAATTGTAGAAAGAAAATATTTAATTGGGACTGGATAGCAGGTTCAGAACATTAGTCCATTATCATCATGGGAGGAAGCATGGCGGTAAGCAAGCAGACATGGTACAAGGTAGAGTAGGAGCTGAGAGTTCTACATCTGGATTGGCAGGCAGCAGAAAGAGAAAAAGAGACTGTGCATGGCTTAAGCATTTGAAACTCCAAAGCCCACCCCACAATGACACACTTCTCTCAGGTGACCAAGCATTCAAATATGAGTCTATGGGGGCCATTTTTATTCAAACCACCACAATAACCAACCAATATTTGATTTAACTAAAGTCCCACTCCACAAGATGGAATCCATAACTGACACTGCTTATTTGACCATGAACCTATGACTAGACAGCCCACAGACCTAGCAAAACCAAATACTACCATTCAAACAAACAAACAGCAACAACAAAGTAGCAATAAAATGACTCCTAGTGACATTCTGCTATATTCACGGATCAGTGCCTTGCTCAGCCACCAGCAGAGAAGATTCCTCCTGCAGCAAATACAAAGACCCACAGACAGACATTATGCAGAGAATGAGAGAACTTGGAACACTCAGTCAACATGGGATGCCAATGTCTCTCCAAATTCCTCCCTTCGGAGCTCAGGGAACAGTGTGGAAGAGGAGACAAAGAATATAAGAGCCAGAGGAGATGGAGGACACCAAGAAAAAGAAAGATCCTTTAAATCAGTGCAATCAAAGAGCATTTGAACTCACAGAGACTGAGCTGCATGAGTGTGCCAATGAGTGGGTCTCTGATTCTTGCACCTTTTCTTGGACTATTTTCTTTCTGGTTGTTTGTTTGTTAGTGTTTATCTAATTTTATTATATACTTTATGGTTTTTATTGGATATTTTCTTTATTTACATTTCAAATATTATCCCCTTTCCCAGTCCCGCCCCCCAAACTCCCTATCCCATCCTCCCTCCCCCTGTTTCTATGAGGGTGTTCCTCCAACCACCCACCCACTCCCACCTCCCTGCCCTCAGTTATCCTACACTGGGGCATCTATCCAGCCTTCATAGGACCAAGGACCTCTCCTCCCTTTAACGCATAATAAAGTCATCCTCTGCAACATATGCAGCTGGAGCCATGTATTCTTTGTTGATGGCTTAGTCCCTGGGAACTCTTGGGGGACTGGTTGGTTGGTTGATATTGTTGTTCTTCCTGTGCAATTGCAATCCCCTTCAACTCCTTCAGTTCTTTCTCTAACTCCTCTATTGGGTACCCAGTGCTCAGTCCAATGGTTGGCTGCGAGCATCTGTCTCTGTATCGGTAAGGCTCTGGCATGCACTTCTTGGCATCCACAATAGTGTCTGGGTTTGGTAGTTGTATATGTGATGAATCCCCAGGTGGGACAGTCTCTGGATGGCCTTTCCTTCAGTCTCTACACTACACTTTATCTCCATATTTGCTCCTGTATTTTGTACTCCTTCAAAGAAGGACCAAAGCGCCCACACTTTGGTCTTCCTTCTTCTTGAGCTTCATGTGGTCTGTGAATTGTATCTTAGTTATTTGAAGCTTTTGAGCTAATATTCACTTATCAGCGAGTGCATACCATGTGTGTTCTTTTGCAATTGGGTTACCTCACTCAGGATGATATTTTCTAGTTCTATCGATTTGCCTAAGAATTTCATAAATTCATCATTTTTAACAGTTGAGAAGTACTCCATTGTGTAAATTTAGTACCACATTTTCTGCATCCATTCCCGTGTTGAAAGACATCTGGTTTCTTTCCAGCTCCTGGCTATTATAAATGAGGCTGCTGTGAACATAGTGGAGCATGTGTCCTTACTACATGTTGGAGCATCTT
>NC_034590.1:56078841-56080195 GCF_900095145.1 Mus pahari | reverse complement strand
GACATTAGCCATCTATCAGATGTAGGATTGATAAAGATCTTTTCCCAATCTGTTAGTTGCCTTTTTATCTTATTGATACTGTCCTTTGACTTACAGAAGCTTTGCAATTTTATGAGGTCCCATTTGTCTATTGTTGATCTCAGAGCATAAGTTATTGTTCTGTTCAGGAATTTTTCCCCTGTGCCCATGTGTTTGAGGCTCTTCCCCACTTTCTCCTCTATACATTTCAGTTTATCTGGTTTTATATGGAGGTCCTTGGTCCACTTGGACTTGAGGAGTATTTGAACTAGGTCTTCTTTGAAGATGAAGGTCTGATAGAACTCTGCACTAAACACATCAGGTCCTGGGATTTCTGGGTTGTGAGACTATTAATTATTGCTTCTATTTCTTTAGGGGTTATGGGGATATTTAGATGGTTTATCTGATCCTGTTTTAACTTTGGCACCTGGTATGTGTCTAGAAAATTGCCCATTTCATACAGATTTTCCAATTTAGTTGAGTATAAACTTTTGTAGTAGTATCTGATGACTTTTTTGCATTTCCATGGTTTCCTTTGATATGTCTTCCTTATCATTTCTGATTTTATTAATTTGGATATTGTCTCTGTGCCCTCTGGTTAGTCTGGCAAAGGGTTTATCTATCGTGTTGATTTTCTCAAAGAACCAGCTCCAATTTTTGTTGATTCTTTGTACAGTTCTTTTGATTTCTATTTGGTTGATTTCAGCCCTGAGTTTGATTATTTCCTGCCATCTACTCCTCTTGGGAATATTTGCTTCCTTTTGTTCTAGAGCTTTCAGGTGTGTTATCAAACTGCTAGTGTAAGCTCTCTCCAGTTTATTTTTGGAGGCACTCAGAGCTATGAGTTTTCCTCTTACCACTGCTTTCATTGTGTCCCATAGGTTTTGGTATGATGTGTCTTTATTTTCACTATATTCTAAAAAGTCTTTAATTTCTTTACTTCTTCCTTGACCATGTTATCATTGAGTAGAGTGTTGTTCAGTTTTCATGTGTATGTGTGTCTTCCCTTGTTTTTGTTGGAATTTAAAACCAGCCTTAGTCTGTGGTGATCTGATAGGTTGCATGGGATTATTTCAGCCTTTTTGTATCTGTTGAGGCCGACTTTGTGAACAATTATATGGTCAATTTTGGAGAAGATACCATGAGGTGCTGAGAAGAAAGTATATTTTTTTTGCTTTAGGATGAAATGTTCTATAAATATGTCAGATCCATTTGATTCATAACTTGTTAGTTTCACTGTCCTGTTTAGATTCTGTTTCCATGATCTGTACATTGCTGAGAGTCGTGTGTAGAAGTCTCCCAATATTACTGTGTGGGGTATGATGTGTGCTTTGAG
>NC_034590.1:56076296-56077581 GCF_900095145.1 Mus pahari | reverse complement strand
TTGGTGTTTTGATTATTATGTGATGGGAGGAATTTCTTTTTTGGTCCTGTCTTTTTTGGAGCTTTGTAGGCTTCTTGTATGTTCATGGGCATCTCTTTCTTTAGGTTAGGGAAGTTTTCTTCAATAATTTTGTTGAAGATTTTTACTGGCCCTTGAATTTTGGAATCTTCACTCTATTCTATACCTATTATCCTTAGGTTTGGTTTTCTCATTGTGTCCTAGATTTCCGGGATGTTTTGGGATAGGGGCTTTTTGAATTTTGCATTTTCTCTGACTGTTGTGTCCATGTTTTCTATGGTATCTTCTGCACCTGAGATTCTCTTTTCTATCTTTTGTATTTTATTGGTGATGCTTGCATCTATGACTCCTGATCTCTTTCTTACATTTTCTAACTCCAAGGATGTCTCCTTTCGTGATTTCTTTATTGTTTTTATTTCCATTTTAAAATCTTGAATAGTTTTGTTCATTTCGTTCACCTGTTTGATTGTGTTTTCTTGTAATTCTTTAAGGTATTTTTTGTGTTTCCTCTTTAAGGGCGTCTAGCTGTTTACCTGTGTTCTCCTGTATTTCTTTAAGGGAGTTATTTATGACCTTCTTAAAGTTCCCTATCACCAACATAAGAAGTGATTTTAGATCTGAATCTTGCTTTTCCGTTGTGATGGTGTGATCCAGGACTTGCTATGGCAGGAGAATTGGCTTCTGATGATGCCAAGTAACCTTGATTTCTGTTGCTTATGTTCTTATGCTTGCCTCCTGCCATCTGGTTATCACTAGTGCTACCTGCCTTCACTATATCTGACTGGAGTCTGTCTTTCCTGTGATCCTGGTTGTGTCAGAACTCCTCAGAGTTCATCTGTCTCTGTGATCCTGTGATCCTGAGATCCTGGGTGTGTCTGAGTTCCTGGGCGTCAAGCTGCCTCTGCGACCCTGTAATCCTGGTGTGATCAAGCTCCTGGGATCCTGAGATCCTGGAATCCTATGGTCCTGGGTGTTAGATTGCCTGGGAGTGGAGATTCTTTTGGGTGTTGAGGGACTGGCTGTAGAGTTGGCACCCAAGGTCTGTTCAGGGCATGGGCTCAAACTGGAAGGAACCTGTTACCAGTGGTCGGGGGAGTTCCTGGGTGCCTAGGTCCTGCTGGGTACTAGGGTCCTCCTGGGTACTTCCAGTGTTGGGGCAGATGTTGTGTCCTCCTCACCTCTGATCCTCTCTTACTTGGCTTTTTTTTTTTTTTTTTTTTTTTTTCTTTTTCGAGTAGTTCTCAGGGTGGTTTTGGTGTGAGTGGGA
>NC_034590.1:56039580-56076246 GCF_900095145.1 Mus pahari | reverse complement strand
GGTTTTTCGAGACAGGGTTTCTTTGTATAGCCCTGGCTGTCCTGGAACTCACTTTGTAGACCAGGCTGGCCTAGAACTCAGAAATCTGCCTGCTTCTGCCTCCCGAGTGCTGGGGTTAAAGGTGTGTGCCACTACGCCCAGTCTTTACTTGGCTTTTAAATCACTAGTTCTTTCACATTTCTGTTTTCCCCTTTGTGTTCGCCTTCTTTCTGCTCTTGTCTGTGAACTCTCAAACCCATGCCTAGGGCTCATCTCTTGCTTTTCTCCACAGTCATTTTTCCATATCACGTTCATGACTTAACTACTATGTTCTAATGACTTAGGGATTTGACTGTCTGTGAACCCTAGTATCAAATATCCAATGACAACACTCACCTTTCTATTTGGAGGTGTGGCAATGCCAATGCAATGTCTGCAAAAAGGAAAACCTCTGTCTTGCTCTACCTCTGAGTTGCAGAAGCCAAAACCCTGTTTCATCTGATTCATCTCTCTTTCATTCCACATAGAGTGTACCATTAAAATGTGTCCCAAATTTGGTCTTTTCCTGTGGCCACCGTTGTTGCCACCTGGGTGCAAGGCACCATTGTCTCTTACATGGAGTCACACAGAACCTTCCATACAGAGGTTCTTGCTGCTAACACTGGTGTTCTTGAGGCTACTTTCAACATAGAATCCTTTAAAAGTTACGGTGTTCCATGTTAGTTTTCTGTTTAAAACCCTGTGCTGGTCCATTTAATTTATAGTAAGAGTTTCATATGACCTCACAGGTCCACCTGATTCACAACTTCATCTTCCCAGCTCACAGAATCCACTAACATAAGCCTTTTCTATGTTTCTGGCTTGAGAATGGTGCTTACCAATCCCTCACACTGGAATCTCCACCAGGATACTCTAACCACTTATTTTATTTAAACTTACTCTTCCCCATGGGGCCTATCCTTACTACTGTGCTTGGTCCAACAGCCTTCAAGCCTCTGTTTATACAGTTACATTCTCCATCTAGGTCACATATCACCTTATAATTCACAGCATACAGATGTTTGCTATTAGGTTTATTTGCATGCCCTGCATTAGTATTACCTCTATAGAGGTGGAAAATCGTTGCATTACTCACTAAACTTAGGACATAGAAAGATTAGAGATGGCTCAATGTAGTAAATCAAAAAGTGCCTGAGCAACAATTTAAACCCTAGACAAAATTCTACATTCTTCTCATATAATTTTCCTTCCCAAAGGCCAGAAACTAGTGAACCCTAAAAGAATTCCAGGCTGGAAAATGATTCCTGACACTTGCAGCATCCATCGTTTAGCTGTCAAATCCATCCACCCTTTCCTTCCCTCTTCACTTCTAAGAAGTTTTTATATCTTACTAAAATAACTACTCACTTTGACCTTTTAGGCCTGTCATAATTGAACCTCAAACTGTTCCCAGTCAATCTTATAGCCTTGTCTCCACCATTATAGATCATCTTCTTGGGCAAAATCTTCTCGATGTTTTAGCCCACTGTTTCTGTGTGTGTGTGTGTGTGTGTGTGTGTGTGTGTGTGTGTGTTTGGTTTGGGTTTTGTACATACCCTTACCTGTCTATGTAGATCAGATGGGCCTTGAACTCACAGAGATCAACCTGCTTCTGCCTCTCTAGTATTGAGATTAAAGGTGTGAGTCTCCACACCTGGCTTTAAAGATTTATTTCCAAGTGTAGGAGTGTTTTGACAGTTGTGAGCCACCACACAGATGCTGGGAACCCAACCTAGGACCACTGCAAGAGCAGTAAGTACTCTTAACTGCTGAATCATTGCTCCAGCCCTAAATGTAAATTTTGAATGGGTTGAATGTGTCTCAAAAACACCCTTAGGCACTGGGTAGGGACCTTCTGTTCTGCTCTGGTTTCACACAGCAGGCTTAGCTTTATTTATTTTTATTTGGCCCTGGGTTTCACTAATTAGTCCTGGTCACCCTGGAACTTGCTATATCCACCAGGCTGACCTCGAACTCACAGAGGTATATTTGTCTTTGCTTCTCCATGCTGGAAATATAAAGGCCTGGGCCACCGTGGCTCACCAGGATTAGCTTTGGTGATTTATTTTAGAATATCCTGCCCTAGAAACTTGTCTGTCACCTCACAAGAGCATTGTGTGTTTCTCCCAAGCCCTCTTCAGGAACACATCCTTTCGTTTTCCATGAAGTCATAAGAATTTTTCAAATGCCACCTTTTCTTCAAAGAATTCTACCTGACCTCCATCATGTCCTCTATTCTGTCTCCTCCTTTTTCTACAGGACTTCAGAAAGCAGCCCAAACCACACATGGTTAGCTGTATCTCAATCCTGCGACCATGAGCCCCTATTACTGTAAAAATCAGGGCAGAAATTTCAGGGAAATAGGTAAAGGGAGCACAGTGACCAAGATAAACATTTTTAAACACCAAAATTAATGCACAACCCCACGACTAACAAAATAACACAATTTCAAATAAAGACAGGACTCTTGGCAATCCTGTTTGTGCTGGGGAAATCTCAGGAGAGCTGCCCCCCACTTCTCCCGCACGACCTGTGCAGGGTTGCTGGACTAGAATCTACGCTTCCGCGAGAAGGTCCAGGGGGCTTCGCGAGCCCAGGCGTGTAGGTGTGTATTATACAAGTGAGCACACAAGCCTCAGGTCTCGCTCTCTGTAAATCGTGGTTCAGGACGGGGTAGAGTTCAGACCTTGCACTTTGAGCTGGCCACCAGGTCTCCTAGGGGCCTAGGCAACAGAAGCTCAATCTAAGGCGTCTCTCAAACTACGCAGGTGGAGCAACAGCTCTAGACAAGGGTAGTTTCTCCCTGGGAGGATGCAGAGCCCGAAGCTACGTCATCAGACACCCCCGCCCCCAAGTCTGCACCAGACCCTCTTGCTCCCGAGGTAACCTCAGAAAGCTAACCTAGCCGGCTGACCTCCCCGAGGCAGGGGCGTGGCCTACAGAAGAGCAGCGCCTCTTTGACACGCCCCTCCAATGCCTTGACCAATAATAGCACTCTCCGAGATCCGGCTCCGCCCCCACACCGCCTCCGGCCCGCGGCCCCTCCCGGGCCGGTCATAATTAGGCAGCGGGCTGGGACTGCCGCGTCAGCGCGCGTTGAGAGCCAATCGCGGGCGCTCCCTTGAGGCCGCGTCACAGGCCGAGCAGCCAAACAGAAAAGTTTAATAAACAGCGGACGGAGGGCCGGCGGCGGCGGGCCGGGAGCTAGTGGGGGTTCGGCGGCCTCACCTGTCCTCACTCAGCGGCGGCGAGAGGCGGCGGCGGCGGCGGCGGCAGCGCGTCCGGCGGAGAGGGCCGCCGCCAGGTGAGGGGTGCGGGCAGCGGTGGGCGCAGCCTCCGGGCGGCCTGGGAGCCGGAAGCGGCGGGCGGCGCAGCAGGTGGCCTCGCGGCGGCGAGCGGAGGGCGCGGTCCCGGTGGGGCGCGGTCCCGGGCTCCCCGGGCGCGCGCTGAGCTCGGGGTCGGGGTGGGCGCGCCTGGGGCCAGCCCGGAGCAGCTGCTGCACGCCGGGCAGCGTCCCCACGTCCCTTTGGTAAGCTGAAGGCTAGGGAAGGCTCAGAGGGAGTCTCCGGGATTCCAGGCTCTCTGCTCCTCTGAGAGCGTTTTCAAGTTTCTCACTGTTGGATGCGTAAACAAGCTACACGGAGTGTGGCGTCTGAAGTCAATTTAACTTATCAAAGCTCAGTGATTTGCCATCACCATCCAGAATTGTCAGGCGTTTGTGGGAACTGGGGCCTTGGGGTCACCTCCAAGCCGTGCATGCTAACTAGCTTGGTAGTCAGCACCTAGTGGTTCCGAAAACCGAAATTAAACGTCACTTTCAAACTATATTCGAAATTTATCCTTTTCCTAATTAAAATGCCACGTAGGCTTTTGAGATTATTTATGAAGTATTTTATGGCAATTGCTGTTTTATGTATTATCTCCAGGCCTGCGGGAACAATTTTTTTGGTAAACCATGAAAATGGAGAAAAAAGATTGTCTTAATTTTCCTTTTTTTTTTTAACATTTAAAAAACATGTAAGAGGGGTAATAGGCACAGATAGGAAAATTTCAGGCTTGACCACTGTTTTAGTCTGGCTGCAGCCATACTTTCCAGTGTTAATGTCAAAACTTGCTAGATTTCAAATCTGTACAGTTTATTAAATATTAAATATGAGTTATATCACAAAGTTTTTAAAGTAATGGTCAGTCCTGGGAGAGTACACAACACAATGTACTATAAAGAGAAACATAAAATTTCAGACTCCTCACTCCAAAGCCAGAACTAGAATATTACTCAAACTTGTATGTGTTCACGAGTTTCTTATCTGGCCTAACCCAGTTTACTGTTTCTTACTGAGGTAAACATTCTAGACTCGGTGGATTTGCTCATTCTCTAGCCTTTTAAAAATTAGTTTTGTCACACACTAATCTCTTCAAACAGTGTCACTTTAGGTTCCTTGCCCTTTGAACTTTGGAGAGATAGTGTGTGTTTGTGGTTCATACATTTCATTGGTTTTTAATGCCGTGTTCCTCCCTTAACCCTGGTATTTTCGATGGCGTTTCTTGTTTTGCTTCTAACAAGTGTACTCTGGGAACTTTTCTTCTTGCAGCTGTTGTTGCCCAAGTTGTCTGTCTAAAAGTAAATACCGTAGATCGTGGTAGAAAGTTGTAGGCAATCAGTAATAAAGTAGAAATAAAAATGTTACGATTCTGCTTCTTTCCTTTAATCAAGAAGACTCACTGTTCTTGTGACTGGTTCCTAGTTGCTATGTTTGCATGAGGAACTAAGATTTCTGTTAATCTCTACACCAAATCCCTTCAAACCGGCTGTGGGAAGTCTGGCACTATTTGGTACTTTTCAGGGCAAAACCAGCAAGTGGGAGAAAACTCACCATGTTTTGTAAAGCCGCCCTTTCTGTTGTCCACCACTCCTCCCCTCCCTGCAGTCTCTGGCAGATTATTGAGGAGTCTTCTTTGCCTTAAAACAGTCTTGCAAAAGAAACTTGTAAGCTTTCTCTGCCTAGTTGGCACAGGCTTTGTTGGAGGGAGTCTGTCAGAGGGCAGATCCTTTAAGGGAAACATTAGGACCCATGTGTCCCTCTGCCACTTTTGAGAAGGCTATGTGAGTGTACTAAGTATTTCAGGACTTGTCAACCACACATTGAAGTATTTTTTAGGTTTAAGAATGTCCTAGGGTTTGCTCCAGACAAATTTCTTTAATTCCTTTAATTTTACTCCAGAGCAGAATTTCTTTAATTTCCCAAAGATTGTGTGTGTGTGTGTGTGTGTACGCTTTGAATAACTTGTTTTGTTGAAGGCATGAGAGAATGAGAGAGGAGCTTTTTTAATTATTTTAGATAGGGACTCACTATAAAGCCTAGATCTCTCTATATAGACTAGGCTGGCCTGGAACTCATAGAGATTCCCCCAGTCACTGTCTCCAGTGATAGATTAAAGGTGTGTGCCACCACATCTGGCTGAAGGGGCATTTTTTGATGTTTGTAGCTTGCAGATGTTTTGTTTTTATAGTAGAGTTGCATCTGCTTTTAAAACTTAGTTCTGTATTTTATTATAAATCACACTGACAGTTTGTGTTTTTCTCCCACATTTTGAAGATGTGTAGGAGCACAAGTACTTTAAGCATCGTTAATTAACATTTTGTCAAGCATACCTGTGGTCTTCCTGTGTATTTTGTATCTCCTAAGCTATTACATGTTTCTTTAGGATTCAGTTTTGGTACCGATGCTGACTCAAAGCACATGAACATTCATTGTCTTTATAAGCATTTCAAATTTTTTCTTAAAAATTTTATCAAAGCCAGGCGTGGTGGCGCATACCTTTAATCCCAGCACTTGGGAGGCAGAGGCAGGCAGATTTCTGAGTTCGAGGCCAGCCTGGTCTACAGACTGAGTTCCAGGAGAGCCAGGGCTACACAGAGAAACCCTGTCTCGAAAAAACAAACAAACAAAAAAATTTATCAAAGTGTATATGTGTTTGTGTGTGGGGTGTGTGTGTGTGTACATGTGTATGTGTATGTGTGTGTTGTTTATGCCACTGTAGTCCCAGCTACTCCAGAGACTGAGGCAGGATAGTGTGAGTCTAGGTGTTCTAAGAGTTCTAAATGTGGATAGGCTGGCTCCACTTTCAAAACTTACTCCAAATATAATGCCTCAACTCCTTTGTTTTATAGAAGATGATAACAGTAGTCATCTAATTGTTACCCTTTCTTCAGGTTTTGCTCCCTATAGTCTGTGCTAGCTGCTCTAGTGTCTAGAAGATGTTTAAATTATGTGTGTGTGTGTGTGTGTGTGTGTGTGTGTGTGTGTGTGTGTTTAATTCTCTCTCTCTCTCTGGGTGTATGTGGGTGTGTATGTATGTAATATGATATGAAGTGAAATGTGTGTGTGATGTGATGTGAAGTGAAATGCGTGTGTGTAGAGGTTAGAACAACTTTGTAGTCTCTTCCTTCTATGTTTACATGGGTTTTTGGGATCAAACTCAGGTCTCAGGCTTGCCCAGCAAGAACTTTTACCCACTTAAGCCATCTTGCCAGCCCTGAATGTGTTTATAGATATGATAGTCCTGGGCTCAAAGTCCTTCAGTGACTTTTCGATCCATGAGATAAAATTCAGACACAGTTTTACTGTGGTTTATGTAACCTACACTGGTTGTGCCAATAGAAATGAATGCAAATTGCAAATCTGAGCCATGTTAATTTAAAATTTTCTCGTGGCCCTAGGACAAGAGAAAGGCAGTGAAATATGTTTTGATTTAACCTAAGATGCAGTACTTGCAATATGCGATGAATGTGAGAGATTATTTGTGGGATATTTTGCACTTTTGGAGCTGATGTGTACCATCTACCTGCAGTGTGTCCTACTTCAGATTGGCCAGGAGTCAATGTTTATACTTGTAAGATCTTTTTTATTGTGCCCTTTATCTGTCTAGGATAGCAGTCTTTTGCTCTGTATTGCAAATATTTTTTCCTGGCTCTTCATTTCCATTGTATTGGCTTATAGGCCTTCCTCCTTTCTCTTCTCTCCTAACCCGTTTCCTTCATTGACTTTTTAAAATATCTTGGTTATTACTTTTACATTTTTATTTCATTTGAAAAGTGTGTGTGTGTGTGTGTGTGTGTGTGTGTGTGCGCGCGCGCGCGCATGCACATGCACATGGAGTGACTGCTGGTTTCTTGGGGGGGGGCATAAATAAGAATTGAACCCCTTGGAGCTAGAGTTACAGTCAAGTTGTAAGCTGTATGATATGGCTGTTGAGATCCAAAATCAGGTCCTCTAAAAGAGCAATATGCATTCCTAGCCACTGATCCATCTTCCAGCCCAATACTTATATTATAAAAAGTTAGTATTGCATGCATGTTGCGGATGATTGGTGCATGTATATGTGCATGGTGTAAAACATTTATGGAGGTCAGAATATGACTGTGGATCTGGGGGGGTCAAACTCAGACTATCAGGCTTATATAGCCAGTGCAACACTTATATTTTTATGACTTTGCTCTGCTTTTATATTAAAATAGTCTTGTTCCCAGATAACTTTACATTCTTTTCAAGTATTTATTTATTTATTNTGTAAGTACACTGTAGCTGTCTTCAGACACACCAGAAGAGGGCGTCAGATCTTGTTACGGATGGTTATGAGCCACCATGTGGTTGCTGGGATTTGAACTCGGCAAGTATTTATTTTTATTACGATTTGGGGTGCGGAGGTAGAGGGGACTATGTGCAGAATGTGCAGGTGTCATTGGAGGCCAGAGGCATTGCATTCCCATGGAGCTGGAGTTACAGGTGGTTGCGAGCTGCCCAGTGTGGGTATATATACCAGAAACTGAACTCAGACCCTCTGTAAGAGCAGTACTGGCTCTTCACTTCTCAATTATCTCTCTAGTACCTCTTTAAAGTTTCATTTTTTTATCCATATTTCTGTTGTTCTGAGATGTGTTGTTTACATAAATTGAAATTGAAATAACTAGATGTTTAACTAGTTATTAAAATTCTATCAAAAATACGACTGTGGGGTCAGGCCACAGAAGTCCAGTGACTAGACTTCATCATCAGTTTCCATGTAAAGATGGAAGGAAAGAACTAGCACTGTAGAGTCGTCCTCTGACCTCTAGATGTGCCCTCTGGCACATGCACCCCCAATCTCCACCTCATTGTGGATACTTTCAGATTTGCACACAAACAAAAACTTTAAATTTATCAACAACACCCTCGACCCCTGTGTTTCTCTATAATAAAAACACCTTTATTTACATGCTAAAATAAATACATACTTGATTTTGTTTTGTTTATTTAGTGGTTTGGTACTAATACTACCTCTCACTCCAAAAACTTGGTTGTTGGGTGTCAGACTCTGGGTCTGACTCAGTGGGCAAAGGCTTTCCCTGGGCTTGCACTGAGCCCTGTGAGTTCCTGTACTGGAGTTTTCTCCCTTTCAACACCCTGAGTACCTGATACACAGAAGACTTTGTGTTAAGTGTTGAAGGTACTGCTATGGCCAGGATGTGTTCCTTGTTTTCCTGGAGTTTGTAAGTATAAGAATGGTAGGCAATTAAAGCAACAGACAGGACGTTTTAGGTTTTAAAGTGTTTAGAAAGAAAGAAATGATAGGTACTAATTGGGTACTTTCAACATGTATCACTACGGAGGTAACAGTTGATCAGATACAATATTTGGTTTGACTTAGCACTTGAGGGAAAATTTAGATTGTTAGGAGTCTGCTGGTTGAGGGGTGAGTGAGACAAGCTCAGTTCTTATTTTAGAGAACTCCATTAATCAAGGATGTTATTTTGGCCCTGGGTATTTTCTTCATCATTTCTTATGAATTGCCTAGTTGTTGTTGTTTGTTTTGTTTTGTTTTGTTTGCCAACTCAGACCTCTAACCACACAGTCTTTGCTTCATTGTGATTTTCTTGAGAACTCTTTCCTGTTGTAGGAAATGGGCCTTAATCTTTCTGTTGGTTGTGTGGCTTATTCAGAGTAGGCATTTCTTTTGAATTCAGTTAGCACTTGGAGTCCTTTAATCAAGTGTGGTTCTAGTGTTTGTTTCTTCCACCAGTGCTGTGCTTGCTGGTCCGCTAACTACCAGCCCCTCTGGCTGTTTAAGCAGTTAAAATGACATAATATTAAACTGCAGTCCCTTATTTATATTGGTCACATTGTAGATGCTCAGTAGCCATTGACTTATGTTAGATAGGAGAGATAGGGAGTCTTTTGCATTAATAAAAATTAATCTTAATTTATAAGGATATGGCTTATGGCCACATTATTTTAATTAAAATAGCCATGCCTAGCTTTTAAAATGTGGTAAGTCAGAATTGAAATACAAAATTGACATTTGTTTTCAAACAAGAATGAAAGTTTAAAACAAAATATGATGATAGGTGATTTTTAATCCCCAGCCCACAAAGGCACAGACAGGCAAATCTTTGCAAGGCTAGGCTGGTCTACATAGCAAGTTCCGGTATAGCCAGGACTACATAGAGAGACTTGTCTACAAACAAACAAAAAAGTATGTATTGAATATATATATACATATATATATGTATATATTTAAATGTTAAAATTTTTACATTTTAATCTTTGACTCAGAAAATTGGAAATGCATGCTCTAGTTAGTTTTATTTGGCATGTTCTCATTCTTGTCACAAGTTTCTAAAGAGGTAGATACTTTGTTCATTTTGTTGACCTTGGCATCCTCAGCAGGCAATGGTACCCAGGATGATGTTCAGATGGTGGTGAGGCAGTAAGTTGACAGACAAGAGACTCTTTTTTTTTTAAAGATAATTTTATTGTCTAATTATGTGTATATGTGTTCAGCAGGTGGGGAAGGGGGTTGTAAATGTGTGAGTGCAGGTACCCATGGCCTCTGGAAGAGGATGTTAGCTAGCTCCCCTGGAGTTACAGGCATCTCTGTGAGCCACCCAGTTGTTGGTACTAGACACTGAATTTGGATCCTCTCCAGAAGCAAGGTATGTGACAAGAGACTTACCTGTTCAATTTCTACTTTTCAAAAATTAATTGTAAGATTGCTTTATTTGTAGCAACGATTTTTTAAAAAAAAAAGTCTTTTTGATAGCTATCAGATAATTAATCTTTGTCTTTTAATCTTTTCCTTATATTTTCTGGTTTAGGCAACCAAGTAGGTACTAGAAAACAAAAGTTTCTTTTTCTCCATCTAGCAGTTTCATTTAGACCCATGGAACATTTATTTTGTGCATGTTCCTGTTTATTAAATGTTTGTCTCTAACCTGGACAGTACATCTTAATATGTGAAATTATGAATGCTTTTCCTTATATTTTTTTCTTATTTTGATCCCCATTTAATTTGTGCTTATTGGTGACCTTGTTTAATCCTTTTACAGGCCTAAAACAAAGCAGGTTACTGATTCTTGTTAAAGAGTTTGTTTCTATCAGCTTGGCTTATCCTTTCCTATCTGTAGTTTGCCTTAATTTTCTTAATGTTTCCTTTGTGTGCAGTGCATGGTTGAATGGGCCATGGCCAACCCCTAAGCATGTACACTTTGTGCTCTCCTCCACCCCGGTAAGAAGATAAACCACACCAAGAGTTGCAAATTAAAGCACACCCCTCACTGCTGGAGCTTACATGTGTCTGCCAGGGGAGTATGCTTTGAAAATTGTTCTCCTTATCACTTGGATAGTTGATTTCAGGCTCTATCTCACTGATCCCAGCATGTTACTCTTAAGTCAAGGGTGGTGTCTTTTTTTTTTTTTTTCTGACTTTGTACATCACCAGCTCTGTCCAGAGAGAATGACGGGATTGCTTTTGTAAGAACAACAAAGGATACAATTCTTTTTAGGTTGTTTGTTTGTTTTTGTATTGTTTTGTGACAATGTGTCTTGTAGTGTAGACAGGCCTAACACTATATATTAATAGCCAAGGATGACCATAAATATCTAATCTTCCTGTTTCCACCTTTTGAGTGGTAGGATTATCGGCATGCCTTGTATATAGTGCGGGAATTCCTGTGGTTCTGGGGATCAATCCCAGGGCTTTGTGCATAGTGAGCAAGTACTTTCCAACCATGCTTTCAGTCTCTCCCCACCCCCAGCCCTGGGTAGGATTATTTTCATCAAAACAGGTCTGACCAAGTTGTTTATTTTGTTCAGTGATGACTTATTGTTTTTTTTATTATTTATTTTTTGAGCTGATTAGGTTTGGGAAGATGTCTGGACTCCTATAAAGAATATACAGTATATTTCTCTGACTACTTAATATTTAGAAAATGGTGTGGTCACACACAAAGCCTCTCAAGAGCTTCATGCAGACTCTGTTCTAACCATGCAATGATGTTGTCATGTACTTTAGACTACAGTTCATGGGTTTCATATGGCTTCCTTGCACTTGTTTTTTTGTGGCCATCTGCTTTTAGACATAGCATAAAACACATTAATTTTAATCAAGTACCTAAAATGATCATTATCACTTTGATGTTCTTTCTCTTCTTTTTTGTTTTTGTGGTTTTGAGATAGAATATCGGTATGTAGTCAAGGCCGGCATTACACTTGTGGTTATGCTCTTGCCTCAGCCTCCCTGGTGGTGGGAGTACAGGCATGTACCAACCCAGTTAGCTCACATCTCCCCTCTGTTGTCTTGGTAATAGACTAGTGTTAGTAATGGTGCTGTGCTAACATATGATTAGTGTTTTTCTTACAAGTAATTCACTTTGAAGGGAAAATTGTCCCAGAGCAATAGTTTGTTTGGTGCTCAAAATTGTCTACTCATTCCATTCTTGCCCAATTGTAAAAAAAAAAAAAAAAAAAAGTAAATGAATATTTATTTTCTGTGCATGTCAGTGTATATCTTACTTTGTACATATGGAGGCAGAGCACTGCTTGTAGGAGTCAGTTCTTTTCTTCCACCATGTAGGTCCTGGTCGTCGGGGCAGGTGCCTTTACTTGCTGAGCTATCTTACCCATCTGGTCCTGCCTGCTGGTTTTCAACTTCTTTTTCTCTCACTTGTAAAAGTTTTGGTCTGTCTTCCTCAGTCTGCACTGTAAATGAGATGTGTTCTTTTTGATAATTGTTCCTGTACTTCTTTTCCAATGTTGTTTTGCAAGAGTGTCGCACACTAGGAAGAAAACCTGAACTTGACTCATGAAGTGCTAGGCATTCAAAGCAATGAGTTGTTGCAAAGGATCTTGGGACTAGGCTTCTGTGAATTGGCTCTTTCAGTTTGTCCACTTAAAGGGCATAATAGAATATGCAGCTCTTAGGGCTTCACCAGGGTATTGCTCCATATTCATGTCTAGTTGCAATTATGTGAATTTTTAGTTTGTTACAAAGACTTCTTTTTGTATTCAAAACAATTTTGTTGGCTTTCTGTTCAAACATAGAATTTTTCTCTGAGAAAAAAATTGTTGAAAGATTTTGAACTTTGAAAACTGCAAATTTAAATGTAAAATTCTCTAATACATAAGCTTATTGAAAACATTTTAAGACCCACTGTGGTAGCAGGCATGGTGCTACGTGCTTTTAATCCTAGAACTCAGGAGATAGAGGTAGGAGGAGGAGGAGTTCAAGGCCAGCTTCACTTTTTCTCATAAATCAGAAAATCAGAAGAACCCCTTTAAAATGCCTTATTTTTATGTTATTTTTACCAGCTATAGTTAAAGTATTGGTAGAAGTGAAAAATGTATTTTACTAAACATCTTAAATGCTAGTTATTGAGTCAGGTAAAGCTTAAAATGTCAGAAAAAAGTTTGGGCTAAGCTACTAAAATGTAAGTAATTCTGATTAAACCATAAAGTACAGCAAATGTAGCCATGTATAAGTGACAGTAGGCATTTTTTCTTTAAAAGTCAGAATCTCTGTAGTGTATGTCTCTTTAATAGTCTAGTGAAAAATGCCATTATGCACAGTTCCTTGGATAGTTTAAAGGGAACACACATTTCATCTACATTTGGTAATAATAATTTCCTTCCTTTCCAGCACTTGGGAGTCTAAGGCAACCTCCTGCTTAGAAGACAACATAGTGACTTCTGGGCCACTCTGAGCTATATAGTAAGGACTCTGTTCCAAACAAACAAAAAATAAGTAAAACAACTCTGGAGAGGGGGTGACTTAAACCTCCCTGAACTTTCTACCTGGGACCCATGGCAGGGGGCTTGTCTAGCATGTTTAAGGCTCTGGGTTAGATCCTTAACACTGGGAAATAAACAAGTTAACTTTGTTCCTGAATGTGCCATTAGACAAATTGCCTTGTGTCTTTAGATCTCCTTTTGCCTGCCGTGAATAATCAGTTTTAACAGGAAATAGCAGTCTTTAGGGCTACTGAGAACTTTATAGTGTGTTGTGATACCCTAAACTGAGTCAGTGAATTTGACAGATAGCTGAGAAGTGACTCTTAGCATTTAGGGTTTAGTTTAGAAATGAGTGTTTAGCATTTAGGGTTTGTTTTTTAAATGTTGTTTCTTTTTTCTTAAGTTAATGGTCCTCTCACTATGTCTTAAAGAACACACAGTTTGTTCTTAGTAAAAATTTACAGTGAATTTTGTGTAGATCTTGACAGTTTTTCAGACAAAATGTGAACTCTGTTAAAAAGGGAAAATCTGTTTAGAGCATAACTTTATATCCGTGGTTCTGTGAAAATGCCACATTATTTATATTAGAAGTGTGAATCTTACATAGCTTATCCCCAAGTAAATGAAAGTTGATTCTGTGAATTTTCATTATATTTTAACCTAAACAAAAGAAAGCAAATTGCTTATGATGGGAAAACTGAAACATTACAGCCTGTTTCTTTAAGAAACCAGCTTATCCAGGGGTTTAGTGTGTTTAACCTAACCTGCTAGCGAGGAAAAGTTCTTTAAAATAATGGATATTAGTCGTATCCAATCAGAGTTATCAGCCTCACTAACAGGGAGGAGATTTGACTCTCTGGCCACTAGAATTGCGGGAGGTGGAGCTTGGTATTCAGGTTTGGTTGCTTTGGAGTACAGCTTCAAGTGAAGTTAATCTGAGGTGAAGCAAACAGAAAATTGTGGAGGTTTTGTTGGTAGGATTTTTGTTCTAATCTTTTAATAATCTTATATTTTATACTTTGGCTCCTTTATGCTTTTGTGTATACTCGGCTTTGTCATTGTTTCTATTTTCTGATGCAAACTGAACATTAAAATTAAGCAGGGAAGCAGAACAAAAGGGCTGTTTGAACAGGAAATAGGTGCTCAGAGCATCAAACTTGACTTTATTATTATTTTTAGTTTAGAATGTGAGTGCCAGTAAAAACCTTTGAATCAAAATCATCTTCACTAACAAGCTTTTCTCTTGAATCAGATGTTGAAGCAGTCATTTGTCAGTTTTTATAAATGACATTCTAAGGAGGTCTATTTGTCATTTTCCTTAAAGCTAAACTGTTAATTTGCTAAGAGAATGAGAAATTTGTTCTTTTTAAAAAATGGAAATACCAAGCGTTTGATTTTTTTTTTTTTACTTAGTGTACCACTCCCCCTTTAACTCCAGTTTATTTTAAATTTAGCAGTATGTTGACATTTTAGTATTTCACAATTTTAGCTTTGTCTGTAGAAAAGTCATTGATAGATGTTACATATAGTAAAATAAAACTTTCCTTAGATTTCATTTTTTGAAGGCTGAAGGGATTAGTACCCCTTTAAAACAGGAAGCGGATAGTGTTTTATTTTAACAGCTATAGGTGGGCTATCCAAACTTGAAAAAAGTATATGAATAAAGTATAAAGGATCTTTTAACCTTTTTTAACCTAAATAATTGGAAGCACACCTCAGTATTCTTTTTATTTATTTTTTTCTATTCTTCCTTTCCTCTGTGCCCTTTGCTCTCAGAATCAAGGTATAAAAAGTTCCCTTTAATAATCAGGACAGGTGCCAGCCCAGCCCTCCCAGCCAGGGTGTTTGTGTCTGCTCTGCTGTTTGTTCCAGATCACTCGAAGCGTTCAAAATCAATGCTTTTCTCCTGTGTCTATTGCTAAAGCAATACTGTAGTACAATCAGGAAGTCACATGTATGCTCACAGTACAATGCATGGCCTCATTTTCCTTCTACTTCTGTAGCTTTTATTCCTGAGTTTTACAACAATTGTGAATAATTATGTACTGGACATTTCATGTTAAAACTGTTTTAGTTCTGATAGCTGTGTAGTCCTCTAGAATTAGTATGGTGTTAATCTAGTCTTTTGTCTTTTCCTTTAGATTGTTCTTAATTTTTCAGTATTTTAAATGGTGTTACAATGACTGTATATTTGTGTATACTACAATGCTTTACTTTTTGCAAAATAGTAATTTATTGAGGAAAAAGTCTCCTGTGGAGTAGGCTTACATAGATAATGGATGTCAACACTCACTGGCTAAATTGCTTTCCAGGAAGATTTTGCTTTTTTCTATTGACGCCCACAGGACATCTTCAGGGTTCCCTGAGAATAGCCCCTTAATTTTTTGTTATATTGTGCCTTTGGAGCTCTGAGTTGTTGGCTAGTTGTTGTCTAAGCAAATAGCCTATTTTAAACCCCATTTTTCAAGATATGGATGAATCTAAACCCATTTTCTTGATATTAAAATTACCTGAAAGAAATTGGGAACATTTTTGCCCACTTTAGTGAGCAATTGTATATCTCTGTTGGCTGTTTTATTTATTTATTATGAGTATTGCTCTCAGCATGTTCAGAGCTTAATATTTTATACTGGCTTTGTTGGTGCCAGCTCTCCTGAGTATATGCTGCTTCTGTAAGCTTATACCAAAAAGACCATTTTCTTCTAAGAAAATATACCAGGAACAGTTTTAGAGGTCTTAAGGAAAGCAATTATTACCTGTTTCTGAGCTTATAATAAGTAAATAGCCTTTGTCACTGTTTCTGTACTTGGAAACTTTAAAAGTACATGTAAGAAGAACTATACTGTATAGTTCCAGGGTTTAAAATAATGTATCAACACTTCTTCAGCATTTACAGGTTTTCAGTGAAAGGTAAAGAAGTTAATTGTACACACACGGTGGCTTCAGACATGCCTGTGCTTAGCTAAGGGCAGGCTTTGTTTTTGAATGGTGCTGATTCTTCCTGTCAGGAGCTAGTCTCTAGGTGTGATAGGTTGTATCTGCTTGAGCTGGTGGACCAATCTTGCAGAATAAAGAAGAAAGTTGTTTTAAGACAAAATTCAAAAGTACTAACTACTTAGTAAAGATAATGATAGCAGTACTTGAGCACATATATGCTTGACTTAGTCAATTTCATTTTGCATTGTAAATGAACTAATATTTCTCTAAATTTTTCTTATAATTTACTGATGACTTAGTATCATTATTTTCACAGCTGCTAGTGGTATTCTTGTCTTGATGTTTGTTTCCAGAAAGTCAGAAGTGTGCTGGTGCGGGCGGGGGGGGGGGGGAAACAGGGCAGTCAATGCCAACTTTTTTTGTTATGGTTGGTGAATGATTTTTTTCCCCCCCAGACATGTTTTATTTCTTCAGGTTTGCAATAGAAGAAAAAAAACATAAATTTTTATTTCTATCATAAATATATATTTCCCTTATTCTGAACTAGAGAAAATGTTTAATTTTCTTAAAAATTTAACCATACCACATTAAGTAGAGATGAACATAATTACATACATAATAATTTTACTAGCAGCCATTTAAGCACTGCCTGTTGATTACATTTTAATAGTTACTAAGGTAAGGATTTACTCATTTATGTGCTCTGGGGAAACACTGAAACTTTGAAAAATGATTAGCCTGAATGGTTTCTCAGTTTCTCTCCTGCATCTCTGCTCCATTGGTCTCTGGTTGACAAGGACTGCCCTCTTTATTCAGTAGCTTCAGAGAAAGAGTAAAATTCTGTGACTACAGAGAAGAGAATTCTTGTATTGACTTAGATGTTGGGAAAAGATCTAAAAAGCCAGTAGTCATATTTTATTCTTTTAGGATAGAAGGAAAAATGTTTAAAAATGTAATTTTTTTCCTCAATGATATAAGGAAAAATTTTAATGGGTAGTAAGTTAGTAAAACTTGAGGCAGCCTAGAAACTTGATAATTATGAGGTTTCTTTCTTATGTATTGATTTTAGAGTTTTGAAATGCCTTTCCTGGGTGGCTATGTTTTTGGAGGTAAGCTTCTTGTTCGTAACATAGGATGTATTTATTTATGAGCTGATAACTGAGTCTGCTTAATGGCTGGTTTTCTTGGTGTAGATATATTAGAGAGTTCACTTGAAGCAGTTATGTGGTTAGTGTTTTGGTAGAAGAGAACAGATCCATCTGTTCCTCTCTGTACATTTCCCTTCTGCTCTACGCAGGCACCTGGATCTATTTCCTCTCCTGGATTTTTACCTTCCTCAGTAACATTTAGCACTCTTGACAGCTTTGAAAACCTTCCCATGAGTTTAATGACACTATCTGAGCTATTTGTGAACTTCTGTGTCCTTTGCAAATGTCTCTTTGTAACCATCAAATAATAGAGCTTCTTAGGATTCTTAACATTTTACTCATTCTAGACCTGTGCCCTTTCTGTTACTGGTTCCAAGACCTGAGTCTTAAAAAAAACTATGCGTGCCCATATGTGTGTTTAGTCCGTGCATAAGTCCGTATGAAGTACTTGAGGCCTCTTGTCATCCAGCTCATCAGATATACAACCTATGCTAGATAGAACCTGTATGTCATTCTGATCATTTGTTTTACCCAGTTAACCACTACTTTAGCTGTAAATCTGTAGTTATCTCTAGGATTGGTCTACCTATTTTGCTTACCTCTTTAGTACATGGCACATTGATTTTTGCATGAATTACTAGAACAGCTACCTAGCCAACCTCTACATCATTCTTTGCGCTTAGAATATAATGTTGACTGTACAATCTTGTCTATCTGGGAATTTCTTCTTGCCTTTGGAGCTATAACTACCTAGGAATAATAATAAAGCCAGATAATTCTGGATTAAACATTCTCTTTGACAGTCTCTAAACAACCTTAAAAGCCATAGATATTAGAATGGTTAGCTATTTTGTCCAGAGTTGCCTTAGTGAATAGCTAGCACAATGGGATCAAAACCAAAATACTTCCCATCACTAAGCTGTGTTCTCTTGTCTTGACTTACTGTCTCACTGTAGCCCAGGGCATCTGTGAACAGGCCTCCCTTGGCCTCCACAGTGCTTGGGGTTAGAGATGTGAGACACCATGCCTTGCTGTAGATCTCTTTCTCGAGCATGTAAGTGTACCTGTCCAGACTTTTTTTCCTCACACTACTCTACTTTATTCTTTAATTAGCTATTTACAGTTCTACCCTTTAGGAAAGGCTCAAAACATCCCAAGCCTAAAATCATTTTAAAGAAAACAAACATTTTCAAAAATTTTTTTTGACTTTTTTTTTTTTTTGAGGAACATTTCCAAAAACGACATGACACTTTAATGTCTCCATGATATAAGACGAAGAAGAAAGAAGAGACAGACAGACAGACAGACAGACAGAAACATAGGAAAGGTGTAAAGATAGTTTTCCATATGTGGCCTGTTGAATTCCTCACATTTAATAAAGGCTTGAAACCAAGCTGTGTTAAAGGAAGATTAGGCAGAGTGTGAAAGCCTTTTATCTGAGCTGTGGAATTACTAATGACTGTTTCTGAAACTGATGGACGGGGTTTTGTGTAAAGGTTTATCATGCACTGGTGTGCATCGTGTCTGCTTGGAAGCGCAAAGCAAGCAGCCTTGCCGGGTAATATACTGTCGGGTAGAGGAGGCTCCCTAACAAATCTTCTGTATCAGATAAGACATTGTCACAAACAATAGCACTTTAAAAAAATGGAGGCAAACTCCAAACAAATGGAATCATTTTTATTTCAAATATTTCTTTTCCTTTACCATACTATGTCATCTACCCTACACTGTATGTACTTAAGGCAAAACATGTATGTACTTGAGGAACAACAAAAAAATAGCTTTTCTTTCCTTTGTAGTTTTGAAAGAAAATATGAGTGGCTAGTACTTATTTCTTTTAAAGGAAGTGACTTTCAATTATTGGAAATAATAAAGGTAGTTACAGTAAATGTCCACTGTGAAAGCCAAAAGGATTTTGCTTTTACCTACTCATTAATTTTTTTTGAAACAGAAACTACCATACTGCTTTCCAGAATTTTAAAATAGCATATTTACTATCCAAAATAGTATTTAGCTAGTTTTAATAGTAAAAAGACGCAAGATAACAATATGTGTTATAACAATATGACAGTATTTATGTTGTAATATATTTTGGTGTTATATAATAAAGAGGTATGTAATTTGGAAAGAATTTTGTGTAGATAAGTAAAATTCAGAACCTTTAGCCAGTTTCTTGAAGTTACAAAATTTTGTAAAAAAAAAATACATTTTATAATGAAAATTATTCTCAGACTATTATTAAAAGGGAAACTTAATGGTGCTGCCTTGTTTTCCTCTGAGTGATGGGATTGCAAGTTGCCCCACAATGAACTCAGTAACAGATTTGACTGAGTAGTTCCCAGAGATCTTAGGTTGTCACACAAACTCAGGTGAGTTTGCAAATTGCTAAGGTTTCCTAAGGAAGCGCATGTTGTTTGGTGACTTTGGAAGATACAAATATTTCTCATTCTGTCAATATTATACATGCCAAATTGTGGCTTTAAGTTACTGCTACAGCATCTTAGTAGAGAAGGATAGCTTTTAAGCCAAGAAGACCAGAAAATTAAAAAACAGGCAATCCAACATGCCTTGACAGTTTGTTATATCAATTTGCCACTGTCTGATATCAGGGAATCTCCCCTTTTTTACAGTTTGACTTATAAATCAGATGCTGTATTTCACCTGAAAAGGAGTGACCCTGAATGGATAAAAGAATAGATTGTGTTTTGGGGGAAAAAAAAAAAAGCTTGTTTTAGCTTATTCCATCTAAGGTCTTGTTGATTAGCAGATGCCATCTGTATTACACTTGCCCAGTAGCTTGTCTCACTCAAGCAATTCTTGGCATGGAAAAAGGCTCCTGGGGTCCTAGGGTAATGGATGTTGTGATCCATAGTTAGCTGTGAGAGCTTCTATGCAGAAATGTAGTAAAAACAGGATTAGGATTGGTTCAGTGATTGCAGCTCTTCTGTTGAACACTGAAATAGACACATTTGTTCTGTTTTTGCATTCTTCTAATCTAACCACAGGGCTTTGAGCCTGCAGGGAAGTTCTCTACCACTAGCTTACATGACCAGCCAGCCCCTGAGTCTCTCATTTTAATTTAATTTAATTTTTTAAACTATGTTTCCTTTTTTTCTTTTATTTTATGAGTACACCGTAGCTGTCTTCACACACACCAGAAGAGGGCATCAGATCTCATTACAGATGGTTGAGTCACCATGCAGTTGCTGGGATTTAAACTCAGGACCTCTAGCTGCATATGTAGCTGAAGATGGCCTAATCAGCCATCACTGGGAAGAGAGGCCCCTTGGTCTTGTAAACTTTATATGACCCAGCACAGGGGAAGGCCAGGGCCAAGTAGTGGGAGTGGGTGGGTAGGGGAGCAGGGGCGGGGTATAGGGGTATAGGATAGCATTTGAAATGTAAATAAAGAAAATTAAAAAATAAATAAATAAATAAAAATAAAAAATAAACTCAGGACCTCTGGAAGAGCAGTCAGTGCTCTTAACCCCTGAGCCATCTCCAGCTTAATTTAATTTTATTTTATGTGTGTTTTGCCTGCATGTATATGTGAAAAGTGTGCCTGTTGCCTAAGGAGTTCCAAAAAAGGGCATTAGATTCCCTAGTGCTAAAGTTACACATGGAGCCACCTTGTGGGTACTGGGAACCCAACTGAGATGAGATCCTCTTTAAGGATTATTAGCATTTAATTGTTAGCAGCAAGGGCTGTTAACCACAAAACCTTCTCTCTGGCTACTTGTATTAAATCTTTATGTGTATGGCTTGTTCTTTGTTTTTACAATTGGAATTGCTTGATCATATAATTCAGTGAGAAATTATTAAACTGTTTTTCTTTCACTTGCATTAGTAATTCATTGAAATTGTTTCTCCTCATCAGTACTTGGTATAATCAAATTTAAAATTTTAATCATCCTAGTGGATATAGAGCAGATAACTCACTGTGATGCTAATTCATATTTCCTAACTATTAACAATGTTCATAGCAAATGCTAATACCCTAACTCTGGCTGGGTATAGTCTCCTGTCTTTCTAGTTTGCATTTTACTGAGACTCAAAACTTCTTCCTTTAGCTTCTGATTCCCTCTTGAATCACATTTTTTCCCAGTTCTTTTGACTTGTAAGTCCTATGACTAGTTCTGTCATCTACTCTGCTTCTAAACCTCAGCTAACAGAGGACATTTGTACATGTTTATAGTTGTTTTACATAGCTATCATTTTTCTGTAATTTTTAGATATTTTACTCAAGGTTAAAATTTTGTTTTGATTTTTATTTCAGACATTTATGCAGAAGTGTTCAAGAGCTCTGCTGGCCCTACTCTACCCTTCTGTTTTGTCCTCTGTTCCAGTTTGGCTTGCTGTGTCATACTCAGTGTGTGTGCATATGGGAATCGTTTCTCAGCAAGTTAAGAGACAAATACCCCAAGAACTTTATGCTTTGAACAGAATATTTTCTTAGTGAGGTTAAGCTATCAAAATCCATGAGTTGGTGTTTATGAATAGTTTTACCTAACCTTGTCTCTATTCAGCTTTGTCAAGTATCCCAACAATATCTTTTATAACTTGCTTACTTAGTTTATTTACTTTTTTATTTGCTGTGGATCTGAAAGTAGGAAGGAGAAATATTGGGAATAAAAAAGGATCTAAATAGAGGAGCAAGATTTTGACTAGAGAGAGAAGTGGGGACATTCTGGCCAAAATACATATGTACATGAAATGGTCAAAGAATAAATAAAAGTTACACTGTGAACTTTATAATTCACACCTCATCCTTGATCCTGCTTTTCCCGTCCTACTGTGTGGCTCATTTAAGCCATTGCTGCTTTGAAAGACATGTCTCTCATTTCATAGTTACTGCCCAGATTATCATGGGATTCTCTCGCCTTTCTGACCCTGCCTTCCTAACTCAATACCTGTACTAAGGTTCATCCCTTTCATGAGGGGAGATACCCATTGCTATTGGCTAAGGAAATTACATGTACAATAGGCCAGTGTTATTTAACACTATAAGTAATGATAGCTTAAATTTAAATTAATTAAAACTTAGTGAAATAAAAAATCTTCAAAACTCCATGTGGCTCATTGATAACTAGGCTATCCATGTGTCTAGGTTCCTTTATTACCTAACATTTGAAGGATTTTGTAAAAGATGCACCCTGGTCTTAGGCTTTTTCATCTATTGTCTTCATGTGTCAAACTGTGTGTGTGTGAGTGTGAGTGTGTGTTATGTTTTGGTCAATGAATTGCATACATTCTTTCCAAATACCCTATCCCTTGCCTTAATTACCTTCACATAGTTTTCTCCTTGGTGTAAATAGACATTTCATATATCCCTGACAGGAAGATACTCAGATTTTACAACTTCTTTTCTTTACTCATCATACAGGATGGTGATAATTCAGTACATTGCCTTTATTCTAAAGCACAGTACAACAGGGACCATACAGTGCTTATATTTGTCTCCTCATATTTCACATTCAAATATATGTTGAGTTGAAATTAGTCTCTACCTCTAGGTATTTTCTTTGGGTTAATACGCCATTTGTATAGTTGTGGAATTAGTCTGTGGAAGTGACCTGTCTTCCTTATAGCTGCCTGATCTCTCTTTACCTAGTCTCCTTTGCCTAATTTGAACTCTAGATGTTGGTGTTTGTGTAAGGCTTGAATTGTGTTTTATTACTCTTTTGGCCAACTAGAATCTAGCCTGTAGGTATTTATCCATCAGGAGTAGTAGGCTACTGTCAATCTGCTTACACTCAGTTGAATCATAGCATTGTCCTTTCTTAAGCCCAGAATGTCTGTTTTGGTTTAAAATACTAACCAGGCTGCATTCATCATAAAATAATCCTCTCCTGCAGCACAGCAAGTCATGTTCTGCAACTTCCCTTCCTTGGTTAGGTTTGTGTGGGTTTGTTTGTTTGGTCTGTTTTTGTTTTTCATATTGTATTGTGGTTCGCTAACTTTCTTATCAGAAGATAATTGTGGCTATTTCTTATTCAAGTTATACAGCTCTGGAACCTTTTTTTAGGTTGCTTATCTATTAACTGGTAGAGCAAGAATTAGAACAAATGCTATTGTGCACACACCCTCATTGGTGTGTGTTTGTGTGTGTGTTTACAATCAACCCAGGTATGCTTAATATTTGATCTTGAGTGAAATGTCTCTTGAAATGAATAATTAGTAGTGACCATGATTCATATGTCAGAATCTGTCTTATTCTGTAGTTGCTTGGTCATTTAGATGGAGTCTCTGTTCAGATCATTGCTTTACCCCTGTAGTGGTTAGACTGTTGCTTGAGTTCTACAGAGGTTCAAATGTGAGAAACTTAAGTGTACCGTACTGAGAAGTGTTAGATTCTTTAGAAATGAAGGCTTTGTACAAAGTAATTGGGTCACTGAGGTCATTAGGTCAGAAGGGAGTGAATTGGTCTGTGGGAGTGAAGTCCTCTGAGGGTGGTAGTTATAAAAGAGCAACCATGGCTTCATAATCTGGCTTCCTGTCTCATCATGTGATTTTTTTTTTTTTCCTGCATGGCTCCTGCCAGTTGCTGTGCCATCTGCCCTCATCAGAGGTCAAACCTCTGGGGTCACCCACTCTTGGACTGTTGGACTCAAAACAACAAGCTAAATAGCCTCTATATAAAGTGTGCATGTTTATTGTTACAGGGACAGAAACAGACTACTACAGTGACTTGCCAGCTGTGTGACATGAGCCAGTTCTATGACTTCTCTAATTTCCTCACCTGTGAAGTTTCTACCTCCAAAGGTCATTGTGAAGATTAGAGGGGACATTTCAGGCAAAGCATTTCTCATGAAAGTCCTCTTCTGTTCTAATCTTGTCCCGCTATGAGTTCACTGGCAGCTTCTTTAGTCTTTTCTACCCCATTGTCTTTTTACTGGCAGAGGCAATAAGATACCTAAGTGAATTTCCAGTAGACAGTTTTGCAGAGAGAACCCAGACAGACAAACAGACATGGAGATAGACCTGTAATTCTAGTGTTGGTGTTATGTAGTGAGAGACCCTCTCTCAACCTCAACCCCACCCCACCCCCCGCCAAAAGAATCTGGAGAAAGGACTTAATAGAGCTGTGTTGGAGAGATATTTGTTCCCAGCTGCTCATTAGAACACTGAAACCAGACCAGAGCATGGGAGCATAAAATGACAATGGGGCATTTGATTTCTCTTTCTTTCTTTCTTTCTTTCTTTCTTTCTTTCTTTCTTTCTTTCTTTCTTTTTTTTTTTTTTTTTTGTAGTTCTAGGAGCTGTATCTCTTTGAACAGCAGAGTCTTGTTTGTTTGTGTATATGACTACCTTGCTTGCATATTGTTTGTTTAACGTGTGTACCTGGTATCAAGGTCAGAAAAGGGCATTGGATCCCCTGCATCTGCCATGTGGGTGCTGAGAATTGAACTTGGGTCTCTCTGCAAGAGCAATATGTACTCGTAACCTCTGTGCCGTCTCTCCAGTTTTTTCTTTTTTCTTTTTTTTCATTCATAAACTATAAAAGCCATGTTTTCCTGGAGTAGTACCCACAATTGAAATAATCCTTTGTTAGAACTGTCAATGGTGACAAAAGGTAACAGCTCCCTGCTGTCTATAACAGTTTAAATTGTTTGTTTGTTTTCTTGTTTTGGGTTTCTTTTGTTTTTCAACATAATATTTTTATCAATTATCTGGGAATTGCATACCATGCACCCTAATCACATTTACTTCCCAGTCTTTCATGTCCTTGTCCTACCTTTGTGACCCCCTCCTCAAAAAGTAAACATAAGAATAGAAAAAAAAAGAGAGGGGGACGGGGAGAGAACGAAGGAAGGGAGGGAGGAAAGGAAAAAAGTCCGTCCCATTTGTGTTATTTGTATACTCACTGGAGCATGGTCAAACTCCATCAGGCTGCCCCTGTAATAGAACTGAGTACTTCCCCACCCTGCACCCCTGCCAGATGCCGTCAGTTTTGAGTTCTTTCCATATACCATTCAGGTAAGGCTGGATCTTTGATTTCAATAAGAAATTTGAGGATAGACTAATACGTAACTGATGGGAGTTTATTAAAAGGTTGAGTTTTGTTTTGCTTTGTTTTTAATGTGATTTTAAGCGCAGAGTGAGGCACTCAGGGAAAGGACAAATCACACCCAAATGTATGTATGAGTTTCCCAAGATAAAGCTGTGCTTTATTGTGTTCACAGTAATCATGTGTGACTCTGAGTTTCAGAGCTATGATCTTCAAAAGGTTGCTGAGAAATGAAAATGAGGGGCCAGATGGTGGAGGTGCTTCCCGCCAAGGCCGTGATCTGAGTTTGCTTTTCAGGACCCACTTGGTAGAAAGCGAACTGACTCCTCTGATTTCATATGAATGTACATCTACATAACAAATAAATGTAATACCTACATACAGGAAAACTCCTGAGGTAAAAGACAGGATTAGAGTCGATAAGGTCACATTCTAGATCATGGGGATGTTAGAAGTTCAGCTATCTTCACTATAAACAAAAGTTAATAGTCTTTGTGGGAGTTCCAGAAAATATCCAAGAATAGAGTAAGACTGTACCTGAGATCGTAAATTCCCAGACTTTAAGTCTGGCTCCGTGATTACTGCTTTAACATTATTTGAAAATATATCTGTAAAACGAATATTGTCTGTACAGCACATTTTGTTCTGTGTGCTGGAATTCTTGATTTTCAGCTGACAATAGACTTCACATAGTCTCTGGAATGAGGGACTCCTTTTCTTTCCCATATCCACATAACTTTCCCTCTCCTTCTGCCCTTCCTCAAACCTACCACCAAAAGTTTTTGGGTTTCCACTGAAGTATTCTTTGATGTTAGGTTACACTTCAGTAGGTTTTGATTTAGAATGTGTTTTCATTATATCTCTTACTCCATTTGGCAAGCTGAAATGAGTTGGGATAATGGTTTTCTAGGCCCAGTAACTTGGAAGGTGAAATGGGGATTCACTTGAGTCCAGGAATTCAAGGCTAAGATGGGCAATATAGTCCCACTGTAGAACCTATTTCAGGAATTGGAGGTAGGCTCAGAAAGATCTCACTATTGAACATTAATGTTGCCCTAAGTGTTAGGTGATTTGTGTCAAATAAGGATAAGAAGGATGCTGCATATGAGCTAGAGGAAAAAGGGCACTCACTGTAGGTGCTTAATAACCCGCATTTTGTTACATTTGGAATAGTTTTCTTAGAGTAATCAAATGCCCCTTAAGAGGAAATATGTTACCAGGACCTTTTTGTCCATTTGTTTTTAAGAATTCCATTTAGATAATACAATGTTTTTATATGCAGTGTTACTTTGACAATCAAGTGAAATATTTTAGATAAAAAATTAACAGTTGCCGGGCAGTGGTGGCACACGCCTGTAATCCCAGCACTTGGGAGGCAGAGGCAGGTGGATTTCTGAGTTCGAGGCCAGCCTGGTCTACAAAGTGAGTTCCAGGACAGCCAGGGCTATACAGAGAAACCCTGTCTTGAAAAACCAAAAACAAACAAACAAACAAACAAAAAATTAACAGTTAAGGTTACTGATTTGTCCTCAGAATACTTGATTCATTCTTCTTCTTAATAAGAAACATTCTAATTTTAATGCATATTTAACTACATCCTCAGTATAACCATTAATATTAGCAACTGATTGCATTCCTGAGTTTGAAAGTTTGTTCTTGATAGTGTAGAAATCTCAGACTACAAACAAATCATTTACAGAGACTATTTCGTTGACAGAGTAGAAGCTATTTTGCATTTTCAGTACCTTAACTTTTTCAGAGAAAGCACTAAATAATTTAGAGTGCTTGTCAGTACAGAGAATGATAATCCAGCTCACCGCCGTATGGACATTTGATCTAGATTTATGGTAGTTCTTAAAATAAGTTATTGTTAGATGAGTATTTCTTACTGGCCAGAACCTTTGCATGTTAACCGAGAGAAGGGATAATGTTGATTGATAAAGAAAGGAAAGATGATACTGTACTGCAAGAAGTAAATACTTTGGATACTGCCTGCTGTTTGTTAGGACCTTAAACAAAGTGAAAGAGATGAAAGATTATTGAGTAATGTTCCAGGTAAATAGAAAGTAGGTAAGATAGGCATACCCTTAGCTAACATGTTATACACAGCTCAGCATTTTTATTCTACCTTTTTGGATGTTTGTGAGTGGAACCCAGGGACTTGTACATGCTGAGGAAGTACTGTGCCACTGATTTACTTCTTCAGCTGAACTGAGAATTTTTCTAAAATCATGATCTTAAGAAATCTGGTTATTTCATCATGTGTTGGCTAGTTTTTATGTCAATTTAACATAAGCTACAGTCATATGAGAGGAGGGAGCCTCAACTGAGAAAATGGTCCCCATAAGTTCAGGCTCTACAGGCAAGTAAGCCTTTAGGACATTTTTAAAATTAGTGATCGATGTGGGAAGACTGTTCATTGTGGGTAATGCTACCCTTGACTGGGTGCTATGAGAAGCAGGCTGAGAAAGCCATGGGGAGCAAACCTATAAGCAGCACCCGTCTAGGGCCTCTGTATCAGCTCCTGACTCCTGTTTGAGTTTTTGCCCTGACTTCAATGTTGAACAGTGATGTGAAATCACAAGCCAAATAAATTTCCTCTGCACCTTGCTTTTGGTCATGGTGTTCATCACAGTAGTAAAGCCCTGAGACACCTCCTTTACATCCTTTACTTGATCTGGAGGTGATTGCTGATTAGTTCTGATGGGCTTCATGGGAGTTGATTTTAAAGTTCAGAAAGACAAAAAGCAGGGTAAGAAGTGACTTAAAGATAGAAGTTTTCATTTCTGCAAAGTGTGAATGTCTTGAAATAACCTGAGCACAGTCCTTTTGTAATTTTGTTCCATGAAATTCTGATTCATTATGCCAACCAAAGAAAAATCCAGGAGAGTGTAGTACCCATGGAGCTCCCAGCCTCAGGCTGGTATGGCAGACCTTTCTGGGCTCTTCTCCCAGTGTGGGAGAGAAGCATGGGCAGAATTCTCATGTGGATCGGGTTCACCTTTGGAAATAATTAGGGAAAGGAGAGTGAATGAAGCTAGGAGTTTTTTCTCCCTAAGAGAGGTAGGGGTGTGTGTGTGTGTGTGTGTGTGTGTGTACCACAGCTTTTCCACTTAACCTTAGAAGTAGGACCAAAAGTGGAGTGAAGCCAGAGAGTATTGACTTCACTGGTTATGTTACACAATAGAAATTTTCATAAGTGCAGTGAACTAAATATGGACCCATGCTGAAAATTGTGATTCTTCAAAATTTAAGTGATTTTGAAAATTTTTCCAGATGTTTAGTTATACTACCTTTACAGCAGAGGCTCTCAGAGAGAGTTTTTCTGTATTTTCACTAAAACCACTACCTACCTTCCCCTGGGCAGCTGATTTCACAATGGTGCTATTTGCAAGAGACCATCTCTTTTATAGTCTGTAACAGTTTCTTGGAAATATGTTTCCTTGCTCCATCTATTTTGCCCAAGAAATTTGACTTTTGTTTGTTCTTTAAGTCCTTTCATGTGAGGAGAGCATGGTGAACAGAGGAGACCTAGGTTTTCTCTACACAGGCTTCTGTTTTTCTGGATTGGAAAGGAAAAAGCACGTCCTGCACAAGCAGGAGAACCAGAAGTCTGATGTGCAAGCACCACATAAAATTACAGGGTGCAGCAGACCACCTGCAGCCCCAGTGCTCTAGAGACGGAGATTGTAGTCCCCAAGGTAAGCTGACTAGCCAGACTACCCAAATAGGCAAGCCCTGGACTTTGCCTTAATACTAAGCTGGAAAATGATCAAGGAAAGCATTCAGTGTCAGGCTTTGGCCTCCGTATGTGATGTGTACACAAATGCACACATGTGTATTCATACCCAACACGCACATGCACCAACACTTGCACATACCCCACATGCATACACATCCAAAGGAGTTGGGCACTTTGATTTTTTTCTTTTTTTGACAAGTTCTGAGTGTTTGTGGAAAAGGCTTACACCATTCTGGGCACCTTTCTGCTCATTCATGTGGCTTTTCTTCCTTTTTCCAAATCATTTGCCATCCTTTTCCCTCGTCGTGTACATGAGTATATGTGATTATTGAAGACAAAGCTTTTACTATTATTCTGTGGCACATGTATGTGGAGGTCAGAGGACAGCTTTGTGGAATTGATTCTATCCCTCCATCTTTACTTAGGTTCTGAGGACCATAGCCAGGCTGCACTGTCACTGGCTCTCATACGTTTTATTGTCTTGTTGCATGAGTTTAAAATGTGTTAGTGTCACATAATTGTACATAGGTTTCATATGAAAATATAAATTGTAGCCATTTTTCCTTTTACCTTTTCCTATCTTGATTCTGTGAGTTTTGAGAGCAACATTTTCCTCTATAGTATTAAAATTAGAATCCCTGTACCCTTTTTATTTAGTGTTACAATAAATGTCTAGCAGTTTAGAACAAAAGGTAAACAACGGACCATTATCACCTAGCGGGAGAGTACTGCTGCATTGGTTCAAGATAGCCGATCTTCATAACTTCTTCATACGTGCTTTAATCTCACCTCCTTGAATTATTACCTATTTTCCCCTTAAATTTGAGTATTGTTAATTTGAGCATTACCATTAAGAGTTAGTTATCCTTTTAAATAGTAAGAAGGTGATAAATACTACTTGGTTCCTACTAGCTGTTGATAACTAATTAATAACCATAGTTTTCAAGGAAGACTTCAAACTTGCTGTCTAGCCCAGGAATGACATTGAGCTTTTGGTCCTCCCCCCAAGTAACGGAGTTTTAAGTGTGTGACACTGCTCAGTTTATGTTTTGCTTGGGGTTGAGCTCAGGGCTTCATGTCTGCTGGCAAGACACTTTACAATTTGAGCTACATTCCAACCCCAGCACACTTTTTTTATATTTACCTGACTAAAAACATTTATTAGTACTAAAATTGCAAATAATGTTTTTCAAAAGTTTACAGTGGGATTCCTCCCCCCCCCCCCACCTCTTTACAGAATCATTTGGGAATATGATGACTCAAAACTCAAAAAAAGAGACAAGTCTTAAATGCTGGCATTAGCTAGGCATGATAATGCATCCCTATCTCAGTACTCTAGAGGCTAAGCAGTGGTTTAGTAGTTCAAGGCCACCCTATGGTACTTAGACATATCAAAAGCAATGAGAAGTTGGCATTTTCCTAGATCACTAAATGTGGGTTCCTTCTACTCATTCTTCTTATTTTTTTGTTTTGGTTTAAGACAGAATTTCACTATATAGCCCAAGCTGACCACAAACTTTTGGCAACTTCCTGCCTCACTCTAGCCTCCCTAGTGTGAACCAACATTGAGCAAACATCAGTTTTTGTATATTACATCTATATAAATATGTTGTTTGGTTTACAGTTTATCTGTGTGATGTGTGTAAGGGTGGGTGCCCGAATACTATGTGTGTGGAAGCAGAGGAGAACTCTCAAAGGGTAATCAGTTCTCTCTATCCACCAAACTTGCATTGAGGAACCAAAAGCATTATGCAGCGAATGCTTTTACTCAGTGAACCACTGCTCTGTTCCTATATTATTTCTTAAACTAAGGATTACCAAAGGAATAAGTTCTTGTATTAATGTTTTACAAACTAAGATTATATCAAAGATATCAAAGAAGGATATTTTTTGGAGGTGTACACTTTGATCTGTTTGTAGACAGAAATATTTTGAAGGTAACACCTTTACAATAATTTAAAACCTTTTTCATTTGCGCTGTAAATACGTATTTACTGTGTTCTGTGGTAAACATTACCTCTCCTTTTATGGTTCATGAAGAGTCTTAAGCATCCCTGAGCACTAGCTAGGAAGTGCTGGCTTTGAATGGTTTTCAGGAACCAGTTCTTTAGGAATAGAGTAGGTAAGGGATTTATATCTCTGATGCTTTTGATTCTGGGCTTTGAGACACTCATCTCAAGGTCACATAGCAGAAGATGTTCAACGATCATTGCAGAAGATTCCCAGTGTTTTACATTGTATCTCGAAACTTTGACTCCCATTCTAATTTATTTTAAACAAAAAACTTGGTTTCGACCTTTGTTTTTCACTTATTTATTGGTGTGCAGCTGTGTGTAGAGGTCAGGGCACCTTTTGGAAGTTGGTTCTTATCCACCTTCTTGAAGCAGTCTCTCTTGTTTCTGCCACTCTATACTCCAGTCTAGCTGGCCCATAAACTTCCATAGGAGTGCTGGGATTGTAGGTATATGCTATCATATCCAACTTTTTAAATGTGGGTTTCAGGGATTGAACTCAGTCTTGAGACTTGTGCAGCAAACACTTTTACCCACTCTTTAATCTTTGGTTCTAGCCTTGGACTTTAGCTTCCTTGTATTTAGGCCAATGCTGGAGTCCGGTGGATTTCAACTTTAAGACCAATAAAGAACTATTGCTGATCCCTGTGCTAGAGAAGTGGAAATTGGGTTGTAGCTGACTTGAGAAAGCCCAGTACCTAGTAGCAGTTCATTTTGCGGCTTTTCAAACCAGAAACAAATTAAAAGAGAAAAGCCTGGTTTGGGGGTGACGGAGTTAAACATGTCTGGTCTTCCTATATCAGGAATTTGAGTTATCAAGGTTGTAGCCGTGCAGTATAGAGGTCAGGTCAGTTTAGATCAGTCTGATTGACTATTAAGTACTTTCAGAATCATTGTGTTTCTACTTTTTCTCCTGGTTAAGGGAAGCTTCAAAATTGTAAAAGTGGTAATGACTTTAGCATTAAAAATAGTGAAAATACACACATTGTGCATTGTAACAGATTGGGAAGGAGAGACTGCCTTGTCCCCACTTGTAATTTTTGTTAATTTCTTTTCTTAAATGGCTTTTGGATACTATTAAATTCTTGAAGAGAATATAGTATAGACCAGAAAATCTTGCCAGTCAAGGACTTGTCATCTACTGTACTACATTTAGACTATCATAGTTTAACTTTCTGTTGATTACTTAATGATCCAGAAGAAAGAAAGGAGCTAATTTTGACCAGGTTAGTGTATGCTGTACTGCTAAATCATTTTGTCACTGACCATACAAAAATTAATGATGGGGAAGATGTTGGTTTTGTGAGAGTGATTGTATTTGGTGCCCTCCGATGTGTCTGTTAAAACGCCTGTTTTAAACTGATAGGCTAGAAATGCCACACAGTGACCAACAAAACATAGTGTGATGGGTTGAATTGCATAGGGTAGAATACAGCCTATTGACTGCCACTTTCTTTTTGAGAAATGTCTACAATTCTATATTTAGTTTTCTCCACTACCAGCGCATAGCATTTGTGAGATAACTGTCAGCCAAGATGAATGGTCAGAGAGACTTAGAAGTTAAAAAAAAAAAGTTCAGTAATTGTTGGAAGCTTTTAAGAAACCCAACCTTGGTGTTTAAGAGCCCTGTTACTGCCTTCTGTTGTTGCTGTTAGGTAAGTGGTAGAGTTTAAAATTTATGTGGTGTTCTAACTGGCTAAGACTTGGGCGGGGGCTCATTGTTCACACGACTAGCTTGGTCTTGCAGTTTATTTACTTCAAGACTGCACATCTTACACAAGGAGTGATTTGTGTTGCGGAAGGTGATGGACCTGGTATGTATGTATCTGGGCAATACTAATATCTATAACTAACTCAGAGCTGAGAATAATTTTTGGACTCAAAGGGCTAGTCATTTAAAAACCAACTGTTGTGATATTTTCATTTCTTGCCTTTAACCATTTGCAGTGTTCTCTGTGTAAGTCACATTTTAAACCTTTTAAAAGACAAAAAATAATGAATTTTTAAGATTCAAACATAATTGTAAAATACAAGAATTCAAAATTTAGTTTGTTTCAAATAAAAAGATGGAATAACCTGATAAAACATGTATCATTACACCTTTCAAATACATGTGCTAAGAAATAACCTCAGTTTCTTTTCTCAAAAAATTATATTTTGAAAATTGTAATATGAGTGCTATATTTATCCATTTCCCTCCTCCTCTTCTTCCTCAAATTTTTCTGCTCCTTTCTCAAATTCATGGCTTCTTCTTCTTTGATTGTTATTGTTATCTACACATACCTTTATAAATATAGCCTACTGGGTTCATTTAGTGTTTAGCTCAGGTATACGTGTTTTGGACCGATGGGTTGGGAATAGATCTGCTGTCAGAGGTTTGTCCCTTGAGCAGACAGTCTCTCTCAGTCCTTAATTACCTGTAGCTTTTCAATTAGGGGTGGGGACTTGTGAGATTTCTCCCATCCACATTGGCAAAACACCCTGTTTTTAAAGTTTTGTATTAAAGATAAAACAATCTTCTCGTTTAGAAATGAAGACATTCTCCTTTAGAAAGCACAACCCTTGAATAGTGAAGTCCACCTCTCCCCAGTTTTATACTTTCTTTTTACTTCATTGTAAATTCGTAAGAACAAAGCTTGTCATAGCATTACAATCTTACAAACAACAATTTATCGTACACAATTTTATTTTGATAAAAGAATTTCCTTCCTAAATAGAAACATATTAGTAAAATGTTATAGCAACAGCGACATTTCTCTTGTGAAGGAGATACATTTTAGTATGCTTGGTGATCTGTTTGTCTTTTCCCTATTATAAAATATTTCAGCAAAAAGACTAATGCTTTTGTTACTGAAAACGTGATTCCTTCAGTGCAATTCCTTATTTTATTTTAAGTAGAAAATCATTAGTTTGTATAGAATTTTGGCTGTTAGAACAAGCCGCAGAAGAGACCTAAATATTTCAGAAGAGTTTTCTTGAGACATGAGGCAGATATTTTGGGTGGTGCAAATTTGAAGACATTCCTCATGGAGCTTTATCTTTGCACTCTTCAGAGTAAAGACATAATTTGGGCATGGAAATGGCTTATTTCTAGCTGTAAGCTCAACCAGGAGGACCTCTATGTCGCATTCTGCATGCAGTACTCTTAAGCTCTACAGCTCCCCCAAAAGACCTTGATTTTCTCCAGGTTGGCTCCCAGCTTGAACACTGGCCACTCTTAATAGCCCCAGAGGACATAGGACAAAGCTGGAATTTGACATCCTCTTGCCTTAGCCTCTTTAGAGCTTTGTATATATAGGTATGGAACTTCATACTTGAAGAAAGAAACTTCGTGTGTGTGTGTGTGTGTGTGTGTGTGTGTACATTTGTATTTCTTAAATCTGGTCTTTTGGGTCTAAAATAGCTTAAATTTTAGGTTTGAATTAGTCTAGTATTATTCATGATGTATTTTATTCTGATAGAGAGGTCCAGAGATAGAGGATTTAACCTGCTTTTACTACCTGGGATAGGAAGAGAAGGCAGGGATTGGGATAGCAATAAAAAAGTTTTGCTCTTGAGTATTCTGTAAGAACTGGTAATATTGTATGCAGTGGACACAACGTTAGACCAGATCAGTCTGTTGTAGACCTGTGTAAAAGAAGGAAAAACATAGCTGTAAAGCAGAGGCCTGAAAGCAGCTGAGGTACTGGTAGATGCTCTTGTCCTGGATGACCTGGTGAAAGCTGGATCCAGTTTAGCCTAAGAAGTTAAATGCTTCCCCATTCTTGTTAGCCAAGTGAACTGGAGTTCTTGCCTCTCCTTCTTCTATGAAACAGAGCAGGGTATGCAATTTACCACACTCCTGTCTACTATGTTCATTGTGAGATTTTCCAAGTACAGAGACTGCTATTTTAGGCCTCTTACAGCATGCTTTAAGGGAAAGGAATTACAAGCAGTGGGGTCACAGGTCCTTCGGATTGAAGCTGGAGATCTGACAAAGCACCACCCACCCGACCCTCCTTTACTTTCACTTTTTCTCTTATGTCACTGAAATGGTTGTGATTTATCACTAGTGTTTTGATGTACTTACTTTGTAAGTAACTGCTGTGTGCCACTTAGCAGAGTCTGACCTCCGTTAATATTTTGTCCAAAGTATTATTCTAGTCAGAGTGTTCTTTGATTCTGGTTGTTTTTTATTTGTGGTTGTGTATGGTGCACAATTTTGTGTGTGTGTGTGTGTGTGTGTGTGTGTGTGTGTGTACATATGTAGAGACCAGGAGACAACTTCAGAAGTCATTTCTTACCAGACACCCACCTTGTCTTCTGAAGCAAGGCTGATTTCCCTGACTTCAGGGTCAGCCCAATAAAAGAGGCTGACAGGCTGGAGAAGAATAGGGGTCCTCCTGTTTGGCTTCCCAGCACTGTGTTCCACTCTTTCCTGTTTTTATTGTTTGGGGATGGATGGATGGATGGATGGATGGATGGATGGATGGATGGATGGATGGATGGTTGGCTGGCTGGCTGGCTGGCTGACTGGTTGGTTGGTTGGTTGGTTTGCATGGATTATAGAGTCTAACTCAACTCCAGTTCTTGCACAGCAAGTATTTTACCAACAATTAGTGTTTTCCCTGACTTGAAAATTGACTTACATGCATCGTATTGTATTCTTTTACTATGTATTTTTTAGCATGTGAATATTTCATAAACACCTAAAACAAGGATATTGTATTTTATAAGAACTTTACTGTTAGCAGATTAAGAAAATATAAAACCAGTATTCCCTAACTGCTTTTACTGGTTTTCTCAATACTGTTTATTTGGGGTTTGGGGTTTTTTTTGTTGTTGTTTGCTTGCTTGCTTTTCTGAGACCACATCTCACTCTTAAGCACAGACTGGCTTGAAACTCAGTTGCACATCTCCATGCAAACAAACTACTAGGAAACAGTGGAACACAGTGCTGGGGATCCTAGGAAGCCAGACAGGATCCCTATGCTTCGCTAGCCAGGCAGCCCCCTTTAATGGGCTGGCCCTACCATCAGGGAAACCAGCCCTGCCTTAGAAGATAAGGTGGGTGTCTTCTAAAGAATGATTTCTGAAGTTGTCTTTAGCATATGTATACATATATATATGCAGTTGTGCAGCCCATACAACCTAGATGCTAGACGTATAGGTATGGATCCCATATTCGCAGTAAATGTTCATTAGCTTATCTATTTCAGTTCAGGAAATCTAACCATGTGACATTTTCTGCCATGTGACATCTGCTGGAGTCCTCCTCTTCAAAGTTCTAAGAAGTCACCTGTGGAGATGCACCTTGATACTTGGTGTATAGCAGCCCTCATATAACCTTCATCCATGAGCTTTAACCTCTCTGATAGTTTTGTCTGAATCATTGTAGTGACTTGGGTGATTAGTCTCAAGACTTTGTGTGAGCTCAAAACTGCAAGAGGGAACCTGTTTCAGCTACTGTGTGTCCCTTTGCTTTAAAGAGTTTAGTGTTGGACAAGAAGCTGTCAATCAACTTGTAGTTTGTTTTAAGCACTTGTTTTTGCACCCTCTGAGGTAAACCTGCTCTTTTCCTTTCTCTTTAACAGTACTTCAGTTGTCTTCCTTTTTTTTTTTTTTTTTTTTTAATTTCTTGCGTTTGATCCTTCAGGGTTCCCATAATTGTTATCCCAAAAAGATAGCTTTCTGAATTTACAGACATCCTGTCATGTTCCTGATAAAGCTTATTTACTTACTAGTGTTGTACTTGACTATATGATACTCAATTCCA
>NC_034590.1:56026327-56039554 GCF_900095145.1 Mus pahari | reverse complement strand
AACCTGCTCTTTTCCTTTCTCTTTAACAGTACTTTTATTGTTTTCTTTTTTTTTTTTTTTTTTTTTCCTTTCTTGAGGTTGCTCCTTCAAGGTTCCCATAATTGTTATCCCAAAGAGATAGCTTTCTGAATTTACAGACATCCTGTCATGTTCCTGATAAAGCTTATTTACTTACTAGTGTTGTACTTGACTATATGATACTCAATTCCAGAAGTGGCTTGCTGTCAATACAGTGGATCACTGTAGCCTGTCATTTAATCAAGCCTGAAGCCAAGAGTACTGGGTTTAGGAGACAGAGAAAAAACCAGACTCAGTTCCATAGTCTGCAAAGAGTGTGTAATGTATAGATGCTTGTAGGAAGGAGGATGGAATACATCTGCAAAATTCTGTTTAAAAGGTTTTCTAGGAAGTTACAAACTTTGTGAAATGTTGGATTATTTCTTAGATCTTTTGTGTTTATATATGTAGATCATAAATATTTGTTTTGAATAAACTCAGTCATTTTTATAGCATAGCATATGTGCAGTATTTTAGCATTAGACAATGTAAAGTATTTAAAATAATTGTAAAAATTACCAACCTTGAAAGTTATTGGTTGTGGTTTTTTTTTTTTAAATCATGCAGCATCTGTTAAGTATTTATCTTATAGTCATGAAATTGTAAAGCTGATCCTAAACTTTACTGTAGATAATGACAACAGTGTAGGTATATTGAAGCCTATCTGCATACAGAAAAAAGATATTTATCTGGGTTTTCAAGGACAATTTTATTGAAATTTATTTGACCTAAATTTTATTGCCAATAAGAAAGAAAAACATTGAGCCATCTAAGTCTTAAAGTCTGCCCCCATGTGTGTAACTCGCAAATTCAAAGCCAGGACTTTTTTTTAGTACTGTAATTACTAATTTTATTATTTATTTATTTATTTTACCTCCTGGTCACAGTTCCCCACCCTTCTCTCTTCCCAGTCCCACCCTTGCAAATCCCTTTCCCCATTGTCTCCTCCTCTTCTTTTTAGAGAAGGGAACCCCAACTTGGGTACCACCCTATCCTGGGGCATCTGGTCTCAGCAGGACTGAGCATATCCTCACTACTGAGGCCCAACCAGGCAGTAGGAGAAAGAGGATTCAATGGCAAGGAACTGAGACCAAGACAACCCCAGCTCCACTTGTTAGTAGAAGACCACCTACATGCAGACCAAGTTGCACATTTGCTACAAATGTGCAGGGGGTCTAGGTCCAGCTCCAGCATGCTCCCTGATTGCATGTTGTTAGCCCCATCCCTCCCCCACCCTCACTCCCTACCATGGTCCCAGGTTAGTTGACTCTGTAGGTCTTCTTGTGGTGTCCTTGACCCCTCCAGTTTGCCCAGTTTCATCCCCCATTCTTCCACAGCCTGATGTTTGGCTGCGGGTCTCTGCATCTGCCTCCATTCCCTGCTGAATGAAGAATAAAGAATAAGGCTAGAATTTAAAAAATAAATTGGATAAAGGGCAATAATACCACTTAAGAGCACTCTGCTTCAGTTTTCTTACATTTGTTTACTTATTGTGGGGAGCATGGGCGGAAGAGGGTTATACATATGTCACAGCATGCATGTGGAGGTCCAAGGACAACTTGAATCAGTTCTTTGATCAGTGGGTTCTAGGGATCAAACTCAAGTCTTCAGACTTGGCTGCAAGAGCCCTTACCAGATGATTCATCTTACTAGTCTCTGCATCAAATTTTAAAGTAATGCCATTTTTATCTAGGAGAATAGTTTTGTTTTTTTTTTTAAATGGAATCTTCTAACTAAAATATTTCTATTTGTTTCTCCAGTGCAAGTTGGCATTATGACTGCCTATGTATACATTAATGAAATGGACATAGGATTTTATCTTAGCTGTAATTACCTCTTAATTTGTAAACATTGTGATTTTCTTGTGTTTGTTTTAATGATTCAGTATGAATAGGATGATGTATTTCTTACAGAAATGCAGTCTTATTTTCCAGGGAAACCTTCTCCCACCTTGTTTATCCACAGCAGTGGTGGCACTTTAGGACAGAAACAGGACCTGTGCTGCAGGTCTTCATGGCACATGTCAGACAGAAAGGTAGTAACTCCTGCTGTAAGAATAAGAAAAACTAGGAATTCTGTCTCTTAAGAGCTGTTACAGAGCTGTCCTTGGAGCACTGAAGGCCCTTGACCGCTTGTAAAGATGTAGCAGTTATTTTAAACTGGTGGGGCAGTTATTCTAAATAAATTGCTAAGCTTCAGAAAAATTAAAGAACACAGAGTTTAACTAACTTTGGGTCAAATGATTATACAAAGTAACTCTCGCTAACATAGCGTATGGCCCTGTGTAGAAGAATTTTTAGGTTATGGTTATGTATTAACTACATTTGTTCATTTGTGTCAATATCCCCTTTTGTGTCCCTGAAATAATGAAAGCATTCCTTTAACTTTTAGATGATTAAAATGTTAATTTACATTATAAGTTTTAACTGTCTCAACTCTGTTTCATGTTAAATGTGTTACAGGAATGAATCTGAAGTCTGCTGCAGTAAAACACTGAAGGCTTTAAAATGTTTTCTTGCATAAAAGTCAAACTTTAAGTAGCTGCTTATGAGGATAGGGAAGGCAGGAAGCTAATGTCTGTCTCAAGACACAGGACAGCTGTTTGCTCATCAACCTCAACTGTGTGAGTAGAGACCTAAGCCTGTAACCTTATGTAAGTGGGCCTACAACTTAGTTAAAAAGCTAAAGTTTGTGAACATTCACCTAAGTCAGCATGATTCAAACGACTTCAAGACCTCTTGTTTCTGGTGGGTAGGATTTGAGGGGTGGAGTGGCTAGTAGGTATTTAGTCATAAGATACTATTGGCAGCAACACAATGCTAGTGACCATACGTCTTTAAGAAATTATCCTAAGTTAGCGTCTGCATGATTAATTTTCTTGTGAAGAAAAAGATGATTTTTTTTTAGATTGCTGTTTATTTTACAGTTAATTTCAGCCAACTATAAAACTTTAAATTTTAAGTGATATTAATATGGAACTTTTTTCCTTATAATTTAGTAATATAAAAAGAGCATTACCTAAAACTAAAGGAATGTTTATTTCTTAAATGCAGTTTGAAATGTTTTAATATATTTTATTATTAAAGTACTTGGACAAGTTAAATTCATAGTGATGAGGGAAAAAGAGTTTTCTCTCTTTTGCAAAGATTATCACCTCAAGAATCCTCTTAGGAAGACACCTTTTTTTCCTACTTCAGTTTTTATTGTTGATGATAAATTTTAGGAATGAGGCTCTAATTTGGATTCCCCTCTCTTCAGAAGAATGTGTGTTATGAGTGGATGGGTTTCTGGAAGTATGCAGGGACTGAGCAGGCTGGTCAGCCTGTCCACAGACTCAGCGTTTAACTGTGGGTGAGGCAAAGAGCCTCAGCAGTTGTTTGCTTAGTATAGTTGTATCTAAGATGAGTCACTTTCTCTATAATGTCACAAATGAACTGTCCTTCAAAGCAGTGAACAAGAAGACACAGGAGTGATGAGTGCATACTGAATCTGGATAATTCCTTTGGAAAAAAACTAAGGTTTCTGTTTGCTGATTCTCTTTTTATTGGTTAGTCAGGTGATACACAGATGTCTATCTTAGAAGCTTCAGAGGAGTGCTATTATAATCCCTTGTTTTAAGAATGACAAGCCTCACTGTCCTGATGTTCTGGCCTATTAAACAGGCAATTTGACTCTTGTTTTGGTTTTTCCAGACAGGGTTTCTCTGTATAGCTCTGGCTGTCCTGGAACTCTCTTTGTAGACCAGGCTGGCCTCGAACTCAGAAATCCGCCTGCCTCTGCCTCCCGAGTGCTGGGATTAAAGGCATGTGCCACCACGCGAACTCTTTAGTCAGTTGACACTTCACTGGTAAAGCTAAGATAAATATTTGGTGCTGCACTTTTAAAGAAAGGGGGTGGGGGGAATCAGAAAAACACTTTTTCCTCTCATTTTAGAGTCAAAAATAAAGAAAATTCAAGGTGAAAGAAGCCTTTGATCTCTAAAGTCAGACTAGGGAGAAAGGAGAAAGAATCAGTAGGACAGGGAAGCCTCATAACTAGAAAGCGTGTTGCCACTCTGGAGTGAGTCTCTGCTCCGTAGTTCTCTTATCAGGGGTATGCAGGACAGAGCTAAGGACAGAGCGGTACAGTCTGGTTTCAGCCAAAGGTCCGTATAGATGATGTGCTGTGCACATTCTTTTCTCTCTCCCCTGCCCTGCCCTTTACCTTACCAGGAGGTTGTATAGGCTTGTTGATCCTGGTCTCTTACCCAGATTTATTTGCTTTTTCATTTATTATGCAGTGTGATTATGATGGAGTTCTGGCTACGAGTGGTCATTAAGTGCCAAGACTAGAGAGTCAATCAGGTTGTCCTGGTTTCACATCCTAGGTATCACTTTTAATAGCCACTTAATATTGAGGAATCACTTAACCTCTCCGTGCCTCTGTAAAACTCAATAATTTTCCAGCTAACACAGTGGTAGAGTTCAGTGATTCACAGCACTTGCAAATGAGTACCATCAATACTATGAAGCCTCTGTTTCTTCTTTGAGAGGAATAATACTAGTAAATATAAATCCTCAAAGTAATAGTTAAGTTTTCTTTGGTTTCTGTCATTCTGAGGATTGAATCTGGAGTATCATTCATGCTAGGCATGTACTCTTTTCACAGCTATATTCCCAGCCCCCAAATAATAGACTTTGGAGGGGTGTGTGTGGGGGCGGCTGCAAGCTCCTTTAACCACTGAGACATCTCTCAATCCAATATTAAGAATTCAAAAATGAACATATTCAGCTAAGATATCGTAAGAAACACCCAAGCACAGTGAGTGATGACCTTTACTCATCTATGCTCCCATTCTGAACTGCGGCCAGTATCCACCCATTTCACACTCTAGAGAGCCAAACAAGGATTAGTGACTTACTGTTTCAGACAGTGCTGTTCTATATGATAACACTGGGTACAGTGTTATATAAAGTTTGATGTTTATTGATGGTGCCATTCAGTTTGTCTTGCCTCATATGGGTCCTGGAAACTGAATTTGTTCCTCTGCAAAAGCAATACACCAATGCTTGTAACTTCTGGGCCATCTTTCTAGTCTGAACTAATAGTTTTTAAATACAAAGTTGGTAAGTAAGCAAGCATTAGTATAGCTACTGATATAGTTTGTTAGTGACTACATTTTGGGTTGAAGTTCACCACTTCTTTGTGCTATGAAAATGAAAGCTAACCACATCCAGGGTGGGTCTTAGGGACATAGAATAGTGTTTCCAAATGTATTTTAGCCATTTGAATTCCTTTGCACAAATAAAATCATTCCTAGAAATAAGACATTGTAAAAATACCAAGAAGGAACTGTTAGAGCAGATTTATGCGCTCTTCCCCTTCAGTATTCTTTTTCTGCAGCCCTTTCCTCCAGCTGTGTACTTGATGAAACAAAACATACTTAGATCACATAAACCTGAGGAAGATTTACCTGAGTGATAAGATTCACAAAAACTATGCACATTGTTGTGTTTTTTTATTAATTTTTCAGTTTGTAACTCTGGCCTAGTAGGTGGGCTATTATCTAAAGCTAATTATGTTACTATAGATATGAAGTTGAAAAAAAAAATAACAGAAAACAAGCATTGAGTTGCGTGTTTCATTTTATAGATGTTGGCCATATCTTTTTTTTTTTCTACTTAGAGGCTATATGAAGCCTCCTGTGTTATCTGGGTGAAGGTTAAAGTTTGTTTCTCCTAAGTAATTTGTTTTTCTTTAGAATATTGTGCCTTTTAAGTATTCAAATACTCTTATTAGTTGTATTAACTGGTGGGAGGAATAACACCAGTTAGTTTCAAATTAGCAAGCAGATCATATTGACTTACTTCATTTTATTTAATGACAGGGTAATGTTGCTTTTCTCATTTCTGTGAGGAGGGGGAAAAAATCCTCAGACAGCTGTGATTGCTTAGCAGGTAAAGACACCTGCTGCCAAGCGTGACAACCTAAGTTTGATCTCCAGAGTAGGTAGAATGAGAAAACTGATTCCTATGAGTGTATCCTCTGACCTCCACACAAGTGCTATGGCACATGCTACTCTCTCTCTCAACAAATACATAAATTCCATCCTAGTTAGGGTACCATGACCATGGCAACTCTTACAAAAGATAGTATTTAATTGGAGCTTGCTTACATCTGGAGGACTCGTTCATTATTGTCATAGTGGAAGCATGGCAGCATGCAGGCAGACATGGTACTGGAGAAGTAGCTGAGAGTTCTACATCCAGATGGCCGGGCAGCAGGAAGACACTGGGCTGGCTTGAACAATTGAAATCTAAAGCCCAGTAACACACTTCCTTCAATGAAGCCATATCTCCTAGTAGTGCCACTCTCTATGAGCCTATGGGAGCCATCTTCATTCAAACCACCACAAATATATTTCAATATTTTAGGAAAGTAAGTTATCAAATCTTCCCATATTCCCTCCCTTCTAATTTTCTTCCATCCTCTATAACTATTCCTTCCAATTTCATGTGCCCTGTCACTGATTTGTTTTTAAGTGTGTGTATGGGGAGGGGTCTGGGAATGTGTATGTGCTCACGAACCACAAGAGAGTATTGCAGTCCCTGGAGCTGGAATTACAGGCAATAGCTGTCTGATATAGCTGCTGGGAACTGATTGGAAGAACAGTACATGCTTTTAATGATGGACCATCTCTCCCTTGTACCTTTTTATTTTTTATAAACTCAATAAGTCTACTTAGTACCGCCAGTGTGTATCTGTGTGTGTGTGTGTGTCTCTGTGTGTGTGTGTACACATACACATAGCCTCTTCGGGGCTACTGTTTTATAAATTGACAAAAGCATCTTAAGGGTCTATTTTGGCAGATAGTACAAGGATACAGTTATGATGGTAGGAGTAACGCACAACTGTTACATTGTATCCACAGAAAGTAAGCAGAGAGCCAGTAGTGCTGGTACTCTGGTATTTTGTTTTGTTGTTGTTTTTGTTGTTGTTGTTTTTATTTTGTTTGGTTTTGGTTTTATTTTTTCCTGTTTTATGCAGTCTGGGATGCCAGCCCATGTGATGGCTTTACCCACTTTTATGATATATCTTTCTTCTACTGAAAACACTCTCATAGGTACACTGATATATATATATATATATCATCTCCAGGATGATTCTAAATCTCATCAAGTTAACAATGAGGTTTAACCACCACAGACACTATCTCTGACTTCGTTTTTTCAATAGCCATTTTTATTTACTTTTGATGTCATGCAACATTCATTTTTATCCCTGTGAACTCTCTTCAAAGCAATATGAAATTAAATGTTAAATGGCAGGATATAGTGAGTAGTTCTTTTTAGGGCTCCTTCCAGTTATAAGTTGGGAGAATTCCCTGTTTCCTGATCATTTTACTGCAAACTCCTTGGCATGGTTAATAAGCTTTTCACAGTGTTACCTTATTCTGTTTCTAAGGTTATTTCCAGTATTTGATATTCCAAGTACCTAGAATTCTTTCTCAGGAAGAATGCAATTGTGCATTTGTTAGCCGTGGACACATTGAGCATATACTAGTGAAAACTGAGACAGCAATGGGATTGCTAGGCAATGTAACCTATGGAACTACCGGCCATTTATTGAAGTGCTGTTGTGTGGAATTTGTACTTGTTTTTATCCTTCTGCAATGACAAATGCTCACTATAAACAATTAGAAAGTTTGTATTAGCAAAATAACAGACACATTATTTTATGAGCTTTAGTTGTAAACCATTCCCTGATACTGCTGGCTGAGAAAGTGGTATCTCAGGTAGAGGTGAGGCATTTTCAACTAATTCCTAACAAGTGATCTATTATATGATAAGCAGGCCTTTGAGGCAGTGTCCTTGTTGAACATTGGCTGCAGACAAATAATCTTGGAGTAACAACTGCACCCCTCCCTCTAATTGTGAACTGCAGTTGCTGATGTAAAAGCCACCCAATTCTAACGTGAGTTTAGTACTGCTTTCTTTATGTTGCAGTGTGTTTTCATAATCATCATCGAGTGGGCTCTTCCTAAGAATCCTGTGGAGTAGAAAAGACAGGGATCACACCTCCCTCTGTGTGAGGGACTCGGACTAAGCACTAAGAAGACAGTGTCATAATCAAAGCTGGTTTTAGAATTAGGCCATTGTTCTCTGCATTGCCCTATACTTGAAGTTAAGCCTTTATACTTAGTTGTTCCTCTGTGAACTGTAGTCAGGTCTCTTTTAGGATGTTTGTTATCCCTTACTTCAAGTGACTACATCCTCACTGAAAGAAAAATCAACCTCTAGAATGCCATGCACCTTGTTATTTGCCTGCTTGGTTTGTGGTTTGTGGTGGTAGGGATCAAATCCAAGGCCTTGTACATGTTCACAGGAACTCTACCACTCTTCTTAGCCACTGATCTTCATTTTGGTCAAAAAAAAAAAAAAAAAAAAACCTCTAAAGTTAGAATGATTATGTTTCTAAATTTTGTTGAGTACTTGTTAGTACTTTGTGGTTTTAGAGCTGTTTTGATTTTGAAGGTAGATGGCTGTGTCTCTGTAGTTACCTGAAAATCAGACACTTGTGTCTCTGTCCTTGTACCTATGGGATTGAATCCATACCAACCATGTGATCTACCATAGAGCTACACTCTCAGCTCCCAACATTGACTCTTGCAAGCAGAAGCTGTGGCATAAAACTTCTATTATAGTAACCAGAAGAACAGTAGGCAGCACAGTCAGTGTATCATCCTTGAATAAAGCTCTAACAAAAGAAAAGTGGATGTGCTGTCAAGAAGTCTTGCTGTGTTTTTCCTAATAACATTTCTAGCCAAGGAAGTTTTGAAAGCATTCATGTATTCATCTGACTTTTACTTGAGTACCTAAGTGTACTGAACCTGAAGCAGGAATTGGCAAACCCTGGCCCACTAACCCAATCCTTCTCAGTCACCTTTTATTGTAAGTATACTTATTTTTTAACATTTATGTGTGGTTTCTTTTCATTACCAAGGCAGAACTTGAGAGTTCCCATAGAGACTGTGTAGCTCACAAAGCCCAATATTTATTATTGGTGCTTAGAGGAAGAGTTTGCCAACATCATTATAGAGTAATTGAAAATACAACTCTGAGAAGAAAAGAAAATGCTTTGTGTATTAAATCTGATTTTTCTCTTTTCTGTCCTCAAAGGCAGGTTATTTGTCTATCATTCACCTTTCAATTGATCCTGAAGGCACTGCTGCTGATTTCAGGCAGCTGTAGCTCTAACAATCTGCCTCTGGGTTTTTAGGACTCTGTTTCCTCAGCAAGCAGACCTGTTCTCTGAAATGAGAGCTATGAACCCTAACTGTCCAAAGGGACTTCTATTGGTATCATGTGGACAGGAAACTATCATGAAGAAGGCTTTATTCCAGGGTGTCATTACCCTCGAAAGGATCAAAGAGGAATGAACTAAGGCAGAATCTGCACCAAGATTTAAGTTAATAATTTTATTTTTAGGAACTACTGTTTATATGGTTTCAGAACTAATCACATGGTGTCCAGTAGTCAGTTGGTGTGTTTTCCCCTGGGGAAGACTATTAGTCCTGCTGTCACCATTTCTTAGTTGAGAACTAACACAAAAGAACACAAAGTAGTTCTTTGTGTAGGATTAAGGCCTTATAGGCTTTCTTCCATTCATGTTGGTGAGACTTTATGGGTCTAGCTTTTGATATTACTAGGAGACAGGACAACCTCCACAATCCTCTAGCTCTTACAGTCTTTCTGCCTCCTCTTCTGCAATACTCCTTGAGCCTTAGGTGCAGGAGTGTTTTATAGATACATCCAGTGGGACTCCATGACTCTGCATTTTGATTGGTTATGGTTTTCTGTAAAGGTTTCCATCTGAGCAATATGCTCACATAGCTACCCATATCTCTAGCCTCTATAAGATTAACTTTTAAGAAGAGATAAAGACCTTTCCAAGAGTTTTAGAGGTAGCCAAGTTGGTAGAGTGATTGTCTGGTATGCGTGAAGCCCAGGCTTCCATCCCCAGCAACAGTTTGTAAGTGGTAGCACATGTAATCCTAGCACTTGGGAGGTAGAGAGTAACAAGATTAAAAATGTAGCCAAATAGCTACATAGGCCAGCTTAGGCTATATGAAAGCCTTAAAAATAAAAAATGAATTTTTCAAAAAGAACTGCTGTCTTTCATGTTAAGAGTATAGTGATAAAGTGTATAAAAACTTTTGACACAATTCAGTGCCACCTCTAAGATGTCAGCTGTTTTATCTTCTCTTTTATACTGCTGACTTAAATGCCAACAGATTGAAAAAGACAAGTTCTTTGTTGTTTTATGTTTTGAGGCAAGGCCTTACCGTGTAGCACTGGCCATCCTGGAATTGCTGTCTGATCTTCTTGCCTTGGTCTTCCCAGTGCTATAATTCTGTCTCTGTGCTTCTGCACTGGGTGCTTTTTTGAAGTGGGGGTTTCACTATATTGTGTAGGGTGACTTTGAACTTAGGTGGAAGTGATCCTCTTTCTTCAGCTTTCCAGTACCTGAAAGTACAGGTACATGATAGGGCTATAAATGGTTATTGCCTTGAAAGTAGTTTTGACCTCCATAAACTCAGAAAGGGTCTCAGGGAATCCCCAGTGTTCCATAGGTAGGCTTTAGCCAATAGCTTAAGAGATCAGGTAGAATCCTAAGTATTTTTATCTATAATAAAATCAGCTCCTTACATAAAAATCATTGTACAAAATTCTAAGAGGTTTAGAGAAAGATGTTACGGAACTGAAGAACTTAAGGCAGTCATTCACAAAGGCAGTAAACTAAATTAGAGATTTACTTAAAGTGGTGTTAGATGAAGAAGGTGAAGCGATCTTCTTAAAGGGATATAGAAGAAAGAGGTGAAGTACCTATGTGCTAAATGGCTACATGGAAGTTGTGGCTGGATAGTTTAGAAGCTTTAAGTTCAAAGAGAAGGAAATGAAAGGACTTATGGGTATGGATCTTGTGTATTACAGACTATACTTTATATTTTTGGTTTTGTGGGGCAAGGATGTTTTGTTTTGAGAAACAGATGGAAATCCATGAATGAGGCAGCCACTGGGGAGCTCTGACTTTTGTGTAAGACAGGATATTGAGTGACTTTTTGGAGGTAAGCACTGACTTATTTTGAAGACAATTGGTACAAAACCAAGATGTGTTTTGAGAGCATGTAGCTAGCTATTGAATGGAGCTCTCAGCTGCTTACCAATGTGCCTTTCTTTATGATGCAGCAGCCAGCTTTCCCCACAGTAACTAGCATATGGATAAACATCATGACCCACAGTAAGCAAAAAATGGTCTTTGTGTTAATTACAAATGAGAAAAACGTGAACCTTAATCTTGCATTATTCCACATTAAAAAAAAAAGTTAAATCCAGATAAATTGCCATTGAAAGATAAAATAACCAAGTTTAGAAGTATACAATATCTTCATGATCTTGGAATAGGCAGTGGCTTGTTAAATAGCACCTAACTAAATAAGGACATTGTTAACATAACTTAGTATCACTATGATGAGATATCTGATAGGGAAACTTTCAGGAAGAAAATTTATTTTGACTCAGTGTCAGGGCGCATCAGTCCATCATGTTAGGGAAGTTCATGGGGTTAGAAGAGTGTGTTATAGGCCCTCATATCACAGTGGACCAGGAAGCAAAGACTCTAAGCCTATTACCTTCAAATGCCTGTCCCTAGGAACCATTTCTCCAGCTAGACCCTACTTCCTAAAGGTTCTGCAGCCTCCTAAAACATTGCTACCAGCCAGGGAACACACATTTAAAGCATCAGCTTGTAGAATCAAACTACACTTGAAATAGAAAAGACAAGCCACATAGGGGGGAAATATATGCAAGAAGATTATACAACAGAAAACAGGTAGTGAAGACAGAAGAGGATGCCCAATAGCCGGTCAGTGCATCCAGTGATGGGGAAGCTACAAGGTGGCTCTGAGGTAAGACATGGAGGCACAGAGTATTTACATAGGAGGGTTAATTTCTCAAGGTTTCTGAAGCCAGCTAATAGAATCCAGGTAGTAAAAAGCAAAGAAATTCATTCTCTTGATTTTAAAGTCCAGAAGTCAGAAATGAAGTTGTTGCTGAGCATCTCAAAGCTTGCTGTGCCTCTGTCTGTTAAGGCTCACCTGATTAATCCAGGGTGAGATCTCCCCAAATACTTAATCTGTTTGAGAAAATACTTACAGCTTGAGGGAATAGGGTATGGACATCTTTGTATTGGACATACAGCCCAGTTCAGGAGACAGACAGTATTGAGGATGGGTAAGCTCAGGAATATCCTAGGACTTTTACTTCCAGGAAAGTGTAAAGATATGTAACTGCTTTGGGAAACTGTGTAGTGGTCTCTGCTGAAGTTGAAAGTTTGTATTCCCTATGATACAACATTCCCACTCTTAGGTATGGATGCATTTTAGCCAGAAGCTATATAAATAATATCCCAACAGCTATGTTTCTAAAAGTCCTAGTCTAGAAAGTTTGAAAATCCCCATCAGCATTAGATAGTCCTTTACACCATGGAGCATTGTGTGCAGGGATGAGAATAAGCACACCGAAGTTACATAAAGGGCACTGTTGAATTTCACAGTGTTAGGTGTTACACTTGGGCGTGAACACACACATACACTGAACTCTTCCCCACCTTGCCCCCTTCTGTTGGTCTTGAACTTGCAGAGCTGGAAGTAGAGGTATGTGTCATGTCTAGCTACAGTGGCCCATTTTGAGATTTATCATCCAGGCCTGTGGAAACTTCCCTGTAGCAGTAACAGGGTAAGTGTGAATTATACTAGAACACATCTAACATTGATATAATTATATGTAGGAATGCTATGCTTTATATTTGCTAGGAAAATATCCCCAGAGATCTTATCCATATGTTAGGTAGATTCAATGGCCTTCTTGTTTTTCAGTGCAAGCAACAGCAGGAAAGACAACTCGACTTAGGGATCTGGGGACTGCTATGCAGAGAGTTATGCCTACAGTACAGTAGGAACTTTAACCTAAGTCCCTGTTCTTTCATCTGAGTGAGCAGCTTTCTTCCCAAGTACTTTCTGTCAAGGTGTGTTTTCCATTTGATTTGTGACCTTCCTGGATATCCTGCAGAATCTCAATCTCTCTCCCTCCATCCCTCCCTCCCTCTCTCCTCCCTCCCCCTCCCTTCCTC
>NC_034590.1:55973064-56026202 GCF_900095145.1 Mus pahari | reverse complement strand
TCCCTCCCCTTTCCCCCTCTCTCCCCTCCTGTCCTTCCATCCTCCCTCCTTCCCTCCCCCCTGTGTGTGTGAGTGTGTGTCTGTGTGTGTGTGTGTGTGTGTGTGTGTGTGTGTGCCTGCGCGCGCACGCGCGCACATGCATTCATTCTCACATGGATTTGGAGATGCTGATGTTCAGAACTCTGAGAATTACTATGTATCAAATTGAGCATTGACATTTGGATCACTTACTGTTAAAAATTTTTATAGTAAGGGTTACTTTAAATTCTATTTTGCTTTCTCCTGGGATTCTCTTTTTTTTTTTATAACAGAGAACTAGCCAACTCTGGGTGGTTAGCTTTCTAGTGACTAAAGAGAGACAGCTGGACATGGTGGTACACACCTTTAATCCCAACACTCAGGAGGCAGAAGAAAATGGATTTCTGAGTTTAAGACCAGCCTGGTTTACATTCTGAGTTCCAGGCCAGTCTAAGCTACAAAGTAAGACTGCCTCAAAAAACAAAAACAAAAAAATCAGAAAGACAGATAGGAGGGACTTTGGGAGTTTGTACCAGAATGATAGTGCACTGTTCTTGGCATTTTTTATTTAATTTGCTACATTATATATGCATCCCCCACATGCCTAACTTCTTTTGAAATTACTAGTGAAGGTTCTAAATTCAGGAAATCAAATTCGCGTTAAAAAAAACCTCTGATGAGGGGCATAAGAGATGAATCTGGTTCAAAAGCCTCCAGTTTGGTTCCTAGCACACATGTGGCAGCTCACGGCCATCTAACCCCAGGTCCAGGGAATCCAATGCCCTTCTGGCCTCTATAGGCACCAGGCACACATGTCGTGTGTGTGTGTGTGTGTGTGTGTGTGTGTGTGTGTGTGTGTGTGTGTGTTATCTGACAAACAATAAGACTGATGAGCCAGTGGGCAAACATATAGAGGTCATCCTAAAGAGTTAAGCCTGCCTAGCAAGCTTCAATTTTGAGAACATGAACTCACTCTGTGAGGTCTTCCTATTTTACTGGAAAACCTGAAATTTTTATGTGACATTCACCAAGTTTTGAAGATTAATAGCTAAGTAATTTTAATATCTGCTAGTCAACCAGATAGGGCTGAGTAAGATTAAATTGGCATTTTACAGGTTTTCTGGACTGACTCCTCACTGTAAACTATTTCTTCCTCATTTCCTTTAGATCAATGCAGGAAAACAACAGGACTATGTGCGTATACATTTATTTTATAACCGATTTAAGCTGCTAGGCATCTGTTCTGAATGACATTTCCATATTACTTTCATAATAATAAGATGTGGTTACTCAATAAATATTTCATAAGATTCACATGGGCATAAAAGGGATTTGAACAAGATTCATATAGCTGGGATGTGAGTTGCTAGGTTGCCTATGGTAAGATTTAAGTATCCTAAAGAGTGCCATAAGCAGCTTTCTGAGGAATGCAGGAGAGACTGGTTTCCTGAAATAGATAGGACAGAGTGCCACGGCAGACAGTATCTACAAAAAAGGGGAAGCAAGAGCTCGGAATGAGCAAAGAACTGACCCTTCTACTTCTAGGCATAGCTGAGTTAGAGCAGTGATTAAGCTTTAGCTGTATGGTTGGCACTGCATGCATCATTTAATGTGTTGGATAGGTAATGTATCTGTTCTTAGACCATCAACCCTAGGGTAGGTTAATGACATGTTCAAACTCTTACAAACAAGAAAAAGGCAAAGTTGGGAATTGGACTGTTGGTAACTGACTCCAAGAGTATTCTCATTTTACACAGTATACTTGGTGTGGAGAGTAGGTTAAGCTGGGTACATTATGCAGACTGTGAATGCTTGGTTGAGTATTCTTCAAGGGCAGTTACTATACAATAACTCAAACTAGGTGTTCCAGGAGAGCTGAAGTCAGTAGAAATGGAAGCAAGGTAGTAAAAGCGAAAAAAAAATAGTACAGCTGTTGTGTACATAGAACTCAGTCTCCAAGCTCCTCGTCCCCACCTGCTTGAAGGGACGAAAGTCAGCATTGGAATGGGAAGTAAAATAGCATGAGATTCCCAAATGAAGTCCCTGGAACTGGTAAGTTCACTGTAGGAAATGAAACAAAGGCCTGTCCTTAGAACTGTCTCTTGCCTTCATTCATTGCTGTTCTTTTGTAGGAATTTTAAATTGTAATGAATTTTCTTGCATTCTCAGACTATCCAATCTTGAACTTTTATATAGATAAGGACTTCGTTAGAGGAAAAGACAAAATGGAAAAATTAATTATTTTGAGTACAGTAGGTTGTAGCTAGTTAAAGTTGCATATTATCTAAGACTGAACAATTAAGTAAAGTTTAAGCTGATTTTTAAGTGCAAATAATAAAAATTCATGAATGTCTTAAAATTAGGTTTGTCTTAAATACAACAGACTATCATCCTTCTAATTGTTTAATATTAAAAGACTGATTTGTGGGCTGAGGAGATGGTTTTGCTGTTAAGAGCACTGGCTATTCTACCAGAGGTCCTGAGTTCAATTCCCAGCAACCACATGGTGGCTCAAAACCATTTGTAATGGGATTTGATGCCCTCTCCTGGGCACTCACTGGGGTCTCATAATAACATCTTGGAGAGTTGTTTAGAAATAAATGGCATAAGGACAAAACAACAGTCCCACAGTAAGTTCTGAATAACTGTGATGCATTAGAGAGCATAGGTTATGAGTTTGACTGTGACAAGTCCGTTCAACACTTTGGATTCAATTCATGAGCTGTTTTATCACTGTACTGTGCTAGGCAGAGTTCACTCTCAGGCCTGGCATTTTTCACTGTTCTCCTTGGATTTGCAGCTGCGGAGTCCCACAGTACAGTATGAAGAATTGATCTGCCTTCTCTTCCCTTACCCATTTTACTCCTGGATCATTTCAGTGCCAGATTTATGCCCTGCAAGTTATTCATCGACTAGAAAAGGCAGAAGAGAAGGAAAAGCTGACCTGGGGTTTTTCCACAGTGTCCTTGTTGTGCCACTGACTTCCTAGAAATTGTTACTCTTTGTGGGGTTTTGGTTTTATTTGTTTTTTTGTTTGTTTGTTTTTTGATCGTTTTGAATCTTTACAAAAGGTACTTTTTCAGTGTTTTGAAAATGAATAAGTACGGTTGAATCTGTTTATAAGCAATTTCCTGTGTCTCCTGAATTCTGAAAAATTACTCTGTTTGCTACTGTGCAGGACAGTTTGGCTTAGGAAATAATAGCCAGAGTTGGATGGTATTTAGTTTAATGTTGGTTTTGAAGTTAAATGTGGCAGAAGAGCTTGATTATCGTATTTTACTTTTCTCTCTGTCTGCTTACCTAAGTATTCATAGAAATACATCCCTCTCTTTTTGGGGTGTGTGGCTTTCAGTTATACACTTATCTATATCTGGAGGAAAAATTCCTTTATTATACTTTACTTTAATCTGTTGCTTAGTGGCATGATATAGTAGCAGGTTGGACCTGTATGTGTATGTTGTCTTTGTTTCTATTGGGTATCCCAGGGAATCTTGTTAGGTGCTCTCACCACCTCCAAGTGGTCTCCACTTACATAAAATTTTAAGTCCAGCGATAATGCTGTATAAGTCAGTTTTGTGCCTCTTTTCACAAAAGAAATGTATGTTAGCCCTCTTGAAGAGCTGTGGCCTATGTTGAGAAATGTACATTTTGCAGCAATGAATTCTCAGAATGCTGGTTCCAGAATCTTAATGCTTTCTAAAATCAGTAAATGCCATGAAGAGATTTTGTTTTAAATATTAGATGTGGTACTATTTAGCATATGACAGGTAAAACTGAGGGGAAAATTTAATACTAATTTTCAGTGTTTTAATGGGAAGTATACCTGTCCCGCCCCCCTACACATACACATTTTTTTTTAGTGATAAAAGACTTAATAAAATAAGATTTTAGTGGTTGCTTTGAATTTAATATATACAGTGCCATAAAGAAAATCTGGGCTCTTACAGTTGAAAAAAGAATGTTTTAATAACCTTCCCAGATGATAAAAGATGGTGTTCTTTAATACTACACCAAAACTTGACAGTTGATAGTTTCTTCAGGGATGATTGCAGCTTAGACTCTGGTAGCATATAAAACCTCTTTGTCTTCTTGCTGGCATGTCTTTCCATTTGAATGGCTCTTTTGTTCGTGAATGATTTTGTACCGACATACATTGGGTCTGACTTAAGGAGGTCTTTAAATGTTGGATCTGTATCATTCAGTTATGCCACTAATCTCACTAAAACACTCAAAATATTGGAGACTTGATTAAGCCCTTTTCTGGCTGAATGCTTAAATGGTATCCTTGGTAGTGGCTGCTTACAATTTGTTGTTTGAAGTAACAGGTACACTTACTTTGTGTTAGAAAATGTCTGCCATATACTCAAGTCTTAATAATCAGTTTATCAAGTTGTTCTTTTAAATAAAGTTGTTTATTGAAAAGACAGTTCAGTCACCTCACAATTCAAATAGTTGTACAACCATTTTTTTCTTTAGACATATTTTTCCAAAATATAGAAATACTTCATAGGTGACCCTCACCCCAGTTAGTCATATAAAATATTAAAAAGGTATAGTGGCACATGCTTGTGACCCCAAAAAATTCCATCCTCAAAAAAAAAAAAAAAAAAAAAAGCGTGTGTTTGGGCAAGATTTAACAAATAAATTGCTTTTTGCTCTGGGTGTAGCCTGATGATGTCTGCTAGTACACTTTGTTCCACTGCCTGTTTGGCCCATTGAAAGGTGCTGGCTGAAACACCCCACTGCTTTTGCACTACTGCAGAAGGATCATTGACAGTATGTGTTTTGTTTTGTTTTGTTTTGTTTTGAGGCAGGTAACTTGTTAATGTTGTTTTGAGGATAGTGTTGACCTCCATATAAACTCATGGGCCATACTTTTAAAACCACTAGTTTAGAACCTGGACTTTGGTATAGCTAGGCTATCTGGACGAATCCCAGTTCCATTACTTATTTTTATCATGGTGAGCAGTCATCCTGACTTTTAAAAACTAGACAAACAAACAAAGAGCATAGGGCTAGGGAGATGGTTCAGTGGATAAAGTGTTTGATATACAAGCATAAGGATCTGAGTTGAGATTCCCTGCAGTCACATAAAAAGCAAAACACTGCGGCATGCATCCTGTGTAATCCCAGTGCTAGAAATGTAAAGACATAAGGATCCCTCATACTAGCCAGCCAGTCTAGCTGTATTGATTCAGTGAGGAGCTGTTTCTAAGTGTAGGGTTGAAAGTGACTGAGGAAAAGACTCATTATAGTTTTAACCTCTGGCCTCAATACAGATGTGCATACAAAATGAGCATGCACCTACACGCTATATTAATACATACACACTCAAAAGAGAATAGACTAGTGTCCCTCAGGAACATCTACCCATCAAACTGCTTCTCTATATTGTTTGTCTTTTAATTTGACATATGAATATACAGGACTGCAGGAAAGAGATGACTGATACAACATGATATTCTCTCTGTCTGTCTGTCTCTTTCTCCCTGCCCCCTCCTTCCTTTCCCACCCCCCACCCCTTGTCTGTCTCTGTCTCTCCCTCTTCCCCCCCTACCCCATCTCTCTGACAAGAATGGGATTCTGAAAGAAACTGTCATGGAGTGAAAAAGAAGTTTGTCAGAATCTCAGATTGTATTCCCAGCAAAGGTGTAACGTAGCATCCCTTAACACTTTGAGACCTTTTCTATTAATTGAAGTTTATGCTTTTGTTTTTTTCTGGTTTTAGGCAGAGTCGCCCTAGGTAGCCCTGGCTGGCCTGGAACTCCATGTAGTTGAGATCAGTGACTAGAGATCCTCTTGACTCAGCCTTCCAAGTGTTATAATTACAGGTATGCATTACCTTGTCCACACCCAGCTAGGTCATTTCTTCTTTCTTTCATCTTTTTCTTCCTTCATTTGTTTATTTTGAGACAGGGTCTCACCATGTAACACTGACTGGCCTAGAACTTGCTAGTAGACCAGGCTAAACAGTATCTTACAGAGATCTGCCTGTTTCTGCCTCTTGAGTGCTGTGATTAAAGGAGTGTTCTACCATGGTGCTCTGGGGCGTTACTTTTAATGGTAGATAGTAGTAAGTCTGCAGCTTCTTCTTGTAATCCAGACAAAGGACCTTGTGGTTATTGGTTATTAAATTTCATACATCTTTACTCTCAACAATCTTCAAAACATTCAGTGGAGAAAACTCTGCTCCTGTGAACAATGAATGCTTTCCTTAGGTGTTTACCAAGTCAAGGCAATTTCAGTGACAAAGCATTTTCTATTTCGAGTATTATTCTTTTTGGTCTGTAATAACCTTCCTTTAGAAGGAGTTCTTTTTAATAAGACTGCCATTACTGTTTGCTGCCGTGGGTTGTTTGTGCCAAGTCACTAGTTGCTTTCTGGGAGGAATAGCATGTGAAATTCTTCCTCTGCTTTGATTGATCATTGCCTTCAAGTAGTTCCCAAATACATCCTGAGTCCCAGCATGCAGTCAGTGACTAGTATCTCTGTCCCAGTACATTTTAGTTTTACTCTGTAAAATTATAAATGCTTTAAAATGTGAACACTTTTCTTAATTAGACAAGTAGAATCTTCACAACTGAGAAAAAAATTAAAGTCAGACACATATCAGAGGAAGCTTAGTATTGCCGTTCTTGGATGTGTTTCTACTGCTCTTTTATAATTAATAGTTGTTCCCTTAGCACTGTGTACATTTCCTCCCTGAGAAAGTCATTTAAAATGGTAGTGATTCTAGAAATTTTTGTCATTAATATTAGTATTGTATTTTAATGTCGGACATTCAGGGTGTTTTCAGTTTTCCTACATTATAAATATGCCATGAGCCACATCCTTGTGTATTCTTTGTTCTTTTTCTGATTATACTATAGGTATTCTATAAATTATCATGCTTAAGAAATAAAGGCAGAGTATTTGTCTTCTACAGGACTCTTGAGGTGAATTGCTAAATTACCTTCCAAAATGATTAAATCCCATTCCTCATTTCACCAACATTCTACCCAGTTACATTAGGTGCTAATCTCTAAACACAATAGATCACAAGTTAATGCAGACTTGAAGAAAATTTTAAATAGCTAAAAATTAAATAGTATAACTTATAGCAAAACTTAAAATGTTGCTCATTATTTTAAAAGTCCAAACTGAAGTTAATGTTTGGGTGGTACAGAGTTTTCAGAAAGAGATGGCTTCCTCTGGGGAAGCTTTAGACTTTGTAGGCCAGCACAGACCTGCTTACAGAGAGTAGCTTGGAGTAGGAGCTCACCAAGTGTCCTTTCCTATTTACTTTGCCCTGTGCTTAGGGACAGCGTAGCATAGTTAGGAAAAGAGCATAGAGATGGTTTTCCCTTCATTGTAGAAAGCAGATTTGGATAATGTAACACTGAAGTCTTGTGTTGGAATTCTTTACTAATTCTTTGCAAATTTCAGGTGTGCAACAGAAGAACATGGCTCAAGAAACTAATCACAGCCAAGCACCTATGCTTTGCTCCACTGGCTGCGGATTTTATGGAAACCCTCGTACAAATGGCATGTGTTCAGTATGCTATAAAGAACATCTTCAAAGACAGAACAGTAGCAATGGTAGAATAAGCCCACCTGGTAAGTAATCCAGTTGAAGCACAGCCATGTTCCTGTCAACACATGGCGTATATGCAATACCTCCTCCATCTGTCATACATACAGACATTCATATCACTAAAAGAAAATTAAACAAAACAAAAACAAAATAACAGGTAGGGGATACTAAAGAAGGGAAACCTATATAGTATGTTCTGTGGGAATTGATCTTCCTTTGCTTTTACCAGGCCTTAGGATGTTAGAATATTAACCTACAATGTGGTTGTGTTACAGCAGCTTCTGTCAGCAGTCTGTCTGAATCCTTACCAGTACAGTGCGCAGATGGCAGTGTCCCAGACGCTCAGTCAGCGCTAGATTCTACGTCTTCATCTATGCAACCAGGGTAAGGTGACTTTCTGAAAGATAACTGAAACTAAAGAGTATTGATCTTACGATAATTTTTACTCACTTCACAAAGGAACGCTTTAAAGCTGCTGCAGGATTTACTGGCCTCGAGTTGTGTCTGACTGCGTGCTACTCACTGATGACAAGATGCTTTATACTGTTCTTTGTTGAAGGAGAGCTCTTTCAAGTCTTCAATCCCCTCCTCAGACATCTTTTCCTTTATTCTTCACACTGCATACTGATCTGCTGCTGAAGTCCCTCTAAAGTTAGTTCTTCACACTGTAGTCCTTGGTCTACAAATATTAGTACCTTCAATCAGAAGAGCCTTGGCTCAGATTCTTTGTTTTTATCATGAGACAATACTAATTTTTCTGTTTTATAATATATGTTTGCTTTTAGCTCTGAAGTTAGAGATAGAGGGATACATACAAAAATAACATGTTTAACCTTTGAAAATCATGGTGCATGCCCATAAAATCTCCGACTTGAGAAACAAAGGCAAGAAGACTGGGAATTCAAGGCTAGGTCAAACTATACAGACAGTTTAAGGCTCCTCTTGGTCATGGAAGGGAGGAGGGAGGGAGGGAGGGAGGGAGGAAGGAAGGAAGGAAGGAAGGAAGGAAGGAAGGAAGGAAGGAAGGAAGGAAGGAAGGAAATGCTTTTTTCCATTTTATTCGGTTATAAACTAGGCTATTACATTTTTACACTGTTTCCTTTTTTAAAATTGATCATAGATACTCATTTACAACTTTGTTTTAATGTTTCTGAAGCAAGGCTGCATCATGCTAGTTTTCATTTAGAGCATTCATACAATATTTGGGGTGTGTTAAAACACACACACACACACACACACATACTGTTGCTTTGGTTTCCCAAGCATAGATTTCTGGCCCTAATTAGCCTGTGGTTTCTCAGCCCTATGATCATGGTATGTTACAAGTGTCTCTGTTTTCTATAGGAAGTGGTATTACTATGTCCTTTTAGTTTGTTTGGATATTTAGAAGGTGAACTTTTCAAAATGAAATAATATTGAGTGCAGCAGCACTTACCTGAAGGAGCTAAAGAGATTCTCTTGAGCCCAGGTGTTTAACACCATTCTGGGCATCAGAACAAGCCCCTATCTCTAAAATTAGAAACGTAATTTTAAAAAACTTTATGTTTAAAAAATAATATCTTTTGCTTTTCTAGCCCTGTATCAAATCAGTCACTTTTATCAGAATCTGTAGCATCTTCCCAAGTGGACAGTACATCTGTGGACAAAGCAGTATCCGAGACAGAAGACCTGCAAGGTTTGCATATGAGAGCATGTGTTTATTTAAAACTTGAGTTCTGTAGGCCAGGTGCTAGCATAGATGTGGGTATTTAGAACAGTACATGCTTATTGTATATGCTTTGTTTTGTTATGAGGAAAGTATTTTAAATTCTCAAATATTTAATTGACTAGAATGTTGGGATCTATTTTCCACTTATATATAATTAGATCAGAGTAAAGAGAAGATTCAAATCTGATGTAATTAGAGTGAACAATAGAAGTATTATACTATATGTTCTGTTGTGTTAGACAGTTAAATACCAAAACTCTCCTCTCCAAGCACTGGGACTACTGGCTTGCTGATTTTGATTTTGACTGATTATCTGGGAGGCTTTTCTTCCTGGTCCCCAGGCACTCCTCTCCCTCCCCATGTGAACTACAGAGTAGTGGTCACATCCAGCTACTTGCATTCGTAAGTGTGGCACCCCCATGTTCTCACCCTGGTTCCATGGATTCAAGTGACCCAAGAACTCTGAGAAACTTATCTGAAGGCATTTGCAATGGGGAGGCATTTAGGAGGTTTCATAATCTCTGCTAGGCTCTGTTATCCTGTCAGCCAAGGGAGTGTACTGTGCAAAGATAAGGGTTGTGTGACACCATAGCAGGACTTAAGGAGACAGCACACTGACTTCTGCATCATGTATAGTATAGGCATTCTGGTAACAGATGATCTGGAATATTCAATTTTTTCATTGAATTTTATATCAAATAATATAGATATCCTTTATTTCTTGCCCTGTCAGTACTTGACCAGATTTACCTATTTTGCAGACTTTGCAGCAGGAAGTGAATATACTATAAATAAATACAGTGATCTACATAAATATTTTAATCTAACCCATATATTACTATAAATTCATAAAGTATAATTAGTGGAAAATATTTTTGTAAATAGAAAAGTTTAAGGAAAGTAAGGATGGTGTGTTATGTTAGATGCAGAAAGGGGGAAATGTTAAGTTATCCACTCGTTATAAAAACAAACAGGGCTAACAAAGCTTAGCTTTATTACAGTGATAGTGATGTTATTGCTTTTGACAGGGAGGCTGAGAGAAAGATATTGGTTACAGAAAAGGTTTTTTAATATATGTAATTTTATGTGTATGTATCTGTATGACTATGGCATGTGAGTACCAGAGGCATCTGATCCTCCCAGAGCTGAAGTTGTATACAGTTGTGAGATGCTTGTGTGGGTTTTGGGTATTGAACTTGGGTCCTCTGCAGGAGCAGTATGTGCTTCTGAACACTGAGCCATCTCTCTAGCCTGTTACAGAAAAATGATGTTGAGTGAGGCAGAGGTGATAATGTAAAATTTGAAAGAATATTTGGAAGGTGTAGATAGGTAAAAGAAAAGTGATGAGAATTGTTCCTGAATTTTGGATGGTCTGGTATAGGCTGCTAAAGTGAGAATAGAGTTTGAAAGCAAAGCAGGAGGGAAAGGAACAGAAAACAGCCATCTGATCCTGATCAGTTTCAGGCCATAGACACAACCAAACGGAGATCCCAGGAGCAAATAGTTTTGAGAGGGAGGTTAGCAGAGAAAAAAAACCAAAAACCAAAAACAAAAACAAAGGTACCACTCACTCAGGAGAGTTATGTGTGTCTTAAACAGAACACATTTTAAATTTCTGTGTGAAAAGAATTTGTAAAAATTAAAGGGTGTGATGCACATGCCTTTGATTTCTGTGAATTCAAGGCCAGTCTGTTCTACACGGCAAGTTCCAGGACAGCAAAGGCTACCTAGTGAGACCTTGTCTCAAAAAAACAAAACGACCAAAATGAACAAAGATTAAAGATACAGTTGAGAGTTGAACAGTTTGATAAAGGTGGGTGAGTTAATAACACAGCAGCGTAGGTGCTTTATACCATTTTGATGTATGGAGAAGAACATCAAAGTTTCCTTCAGCTCATCCTTAGTACATTAACTAAGAAAGTAGTTATGTCATATTAGGAAGGCTGCAAAATGTTTTTGAAACTTAGACACTTTTTTTTCTACAAGTATGCTTTGAATGACATTTAGATTATACAAGTATTAACTTTTAAGTTCATTAAAGACTTAGCATTCATAACTTCAGCAAAACAGAATCTTCGACAAATCAGATAAAAGTTTCAGTTTCACCCAAGTTTAGGAAGGAATTAGCTTTCAACTTGTAGAAGTCTCTCAATGGCATCCTTTGATGTGTGTGTGAGTTAGTGTACGTGTGAGTTAGTGTATATGTGGAAGCTGGGGCATAGGGTGTCTGTCCTCAGATGCCATCCACTGTTCTCATTTTCAGATAGTCTTTTGTAGCCAGAATTTACCAAGTTGTCTAAAGTGACTGGACCAATTACAAGAACATGCCACTGAACCCAGCTGTTTGCAAGTGTAGGTTCTGGGGGACTAGGGCAGGTCTTCATGTTTACAGAACAAGCACTTTATAGACAGCTACCTCCTCACCCTGAACAGCCTCCTTAAAAAATAAATAAATAAATTTAACTTATATTTTAATTTAAAATATTTTCTTTGTCAACACAAATGTAAATATGCTTCACTATACATAGGTACTTAAAAGTACACACTTCCTTTACACATAATTTGCCTGCTGAACAAACCAGAGAATGGTGCTTCATCATTTCATCTATTCAGTGACTGAAAAGAGACAGAAAAGGCCTCTTCAGCACAGACACATGATACAGGGAGCTGGAACCCTGGCATCAATTGTAACTGTGCTTCCTCCATAAGACAGTGTGATGGTTGTGAGCTGGGATTCACTGTGTGCATCTTGCTGGCATGTCCAAACCCCTTTGTTCCCCCAAGTAAGTAGGATTGACTGGTTAGGCAAGCTGCCTGGTATGCACGTGTGTTCCAGTGTCACTGGGGCTTTCAGAATAGCATTTCCTCTGCATATAATGTTTATTCTGGTGTGATGCTATCAGGTAGGTGGTGATGCTTTCATATGGCATGTTGGCTCTAATTCTCATGCTTAAGTGAAAATTTAGCCTATTGCTGTATGTTATCTAATTATCCTTTAAAAAAAATTTTTTTTAAAGGATAGCAGTTTCTCAAGCTCTTAAAAACCTAAGACTTGGCTGGGCAGTAGTGGTGCATGCCTTTAATCCCAGCACTTGAGAGGCAGAGGCAGGTGGATTTCTGAGTTTGAGGCCAGCCTGGTCTACAGAGTGAGTTCCAGGACAGCCAGGGCTACACAGAGAAACCCTGTCTTGAAAAAAACAAACAAAAAAAAAACAAGAACAAAAAAAAAATCTAAGACTTCTAGTTAACAAAAACTAGTTTAGAGGTAAAATATATGTGCATTTTGGTGTATTCAACAATACTGAACTAGATTGGCTACCTTGAAGATAGAGTTGAACTTTGGTTAGGTCTTGGGTGATGCAGACTGAAAAGAAGATGGGGTTTAGATGTAGAGCTTCTGGTTTCATATCTTCCTCTTTCCCTGACATTTCTGTGCTGCATTTTCATTAGTTTTGAATCATGTCAGCCTTACAGGAAATTTAGAATTATTCAGACCATAGATCCAAAACGAACTGTACAAACAATAAAGGATGTTCTTGTTTTCCATATTGCCCTATTGACTTGGGAGTTAAAGTAGGCTTAGGATAAAAGATGACTGTAAACCTTTTCAGTGTAAAATAAATCAGCTTGTGGGAAGGTTGGGCTGTCAAAGATAAGACAGGGGGAACCAGGATCTTATGGAGTGTTGTTAGATCAGTAGTTCATGACAGCCAAAGGAACTTTTGGCTAAAATGGGACTGTTATTTAGGCAAGCCTACATGAATTAGAAATCAGGGATTTGATCTGATTTTGAAGAATGATTGAAAACAGCCAAGACAGTCTTGAAAAGGTTACAATACTTAACAGTTCCCAGCTTCAAACTTTATTAAAAGATACAGTAATTGAGACTGAAATACTGTTTTGAAGGTACTCACACAGATCAGTGGAATAGTACTGATAGTCCAGAAATGAACTCAAAAGCTTAAGGGCAGTTTATATTAAACAGAAGTCTAAGATCATCCAGTAAGAAAATGAAAATCTGCCCAAAGAATGAATTCATTAAAAAAAAAATGTAAAATTTCACCAACAATGTATCCAAAAGCTACATAAATAAAACTCCCAAGGCAAGTGTAATTTTGTGGACTTAGAACTTTCATAGATAAAACACCTAAAGCAATAGCAACTGAAGAGGATAGATGGATGACTTTTGTTTTCATGAAAAGAATGAAAAAGCAACACAGATACTTTACATCATCTGTTTAATAAGGGTGGATAAAGAAATAAAATTTCCTCCTGGGGATTTAGCTTGGTGGTAAAGCATTTGGGCAGCGTGCTTGGGATCCTAGTTTAAATCTATGGTAGCTATAAAAAGAAGGAAAGAGTGAAAGAAAGCAGAATAAAATCCAATGAGAACATGGTTCAGTTCCCAGCATCCACATGGTGCTCGGCAACCACCCATAATCCTAGTTCTAGCTCGAACGGCACAAACATGCATGTGGTGCACATAATACATGCAGGCAAAACACTCACTTAAATTTAGTATGAATCTTTTAAAAATGTATGAATCTAATAAAAATTTTTAATAGAATTTTAGAAATTCTCAAAGAATTAATAAGATGTTTTTAAAGGAAAGAAAAATAGGCAATGGGTCTGAATAGATATTTTTCCAGAGAAGATGTACAAACTTACTATCAGCAAATAAAACAATGCCCTACATCAGTAGTCACCAGGGAAGTGCAATAGCAAACCCATAATGAATTAGCACGTGGCCCCCAGCAGAGTGCTGCAGACAGTAGCAATAATAAGTATTGTTTTGGTATGTGGAAGTCAGACACTAGCACATTACGGGAATTCAGAATACTAAAGATGATTTGGAAAACAGTTTAGAGTTTCTCAAAAAGGTAAGGATAATTATCAGGTGAACTAGCATCTTCACTTTTAATTCTGAAGAGAATGAAAGCATGTCCTTGCTTGCTGGTGTTCTTCTTCCCTTTCATTGTGTAGCTTTTAGGGATTGGACTCAGGGTATCAGGTGTGCCAGCAAGAGCCTTACCTACTGAGCTATGTTGCCAGGCCTAGGATTAATGGTATTCCTAGAAAATAAGAAACAGGACACCTGTTTCTTTTGAATGCTAGTATCAGTGCTAATGTGATTTTCTCGTGGAAATTAATTTTTCCACATTTTACATAGAATTTTTAAACTAGGAAGAGCTTACATTTTACTTAATTTAAACCCATGTCTGAGAAAATGAGGTCCAGATTAAAAAAATTAAGATTATCCCAGTAGTCAGTTATAACTGTCTGCATTGAATATCTAGGGAGCATTACTTCTATGTCTTCACTGGGTGCATAGCAGAAGTAAGCAGAAATATTTGAGCTCCTCAAAAACTCTTTTGATCCTTCACTTGGTTGAAGTCTCTGGTAGAGTTCTCCTACATGCTTGAGTCCTGAAAACACTCCATACCAAAAAAGCTTTGTCTAGTCTTGAGAATTGCCAAGATTGTCAGAAGAAAAATATATTATGTAGAGATACTGTATCTACTACCAAGAAAAAGTAGACATATTAAGGTTTGGTTACCTATCAATGTCATGTTAAGTTCAGTTTGGTTTTTCACTGTTTACGAATATGCCCCAAACAGAATAGTGAATAGTGTTTAAATTGTACTATGTACTTACTATTACATTTCTATTCTTTTTCTGTTTACAGGACCCAGAGCAGAGGGCCTTGTTCCTCTTGAATGTGATCCTCCATGTGGGTAGTAAAACCACTCTTACTTGTCCATTGCTTTTGTGAAGTATCTTAACAGTAGTAATGGCCAGTAGACCGTGTCTAGTCAGGATTCCAGTTAGCAGTCAGCTAGAAAGCATACTACAGTTTATTTTTGCCTCTTTTATGTTGTTACATTGGCCTCCCTGAAGACCTGCATGGTCAGTGGGTATGACTAGACAGTCATGTGTTCTTGGTTAGTAACAGTTGCTGTGTTTCTAGTTCTCATTTTCCAATATGAAAACCTATCTAGTTCTGAAGAAACTGCTCTTACTTTGGCTTTAGACTCAGAAAGGCTATCATTCTTTGGCATCTTTCCTACTACATAGCTCTCTATTCCTGATGAGTAGTTCCTTTAATATAAACAAAATTGGATAAGGCATTCTGTGGTCTTATATCTTAAATGTAACCTGAGGAAACATAATTTCCTGGAATCAGTCTTCCAGATTCCTAGAGTTCTGGCTTGTGAATTTATTTAACTCAAGCTGTTGATTGATTAAAGTAAGGTTGGACTGAGAGTTGGGCTTGAGCAGATGTTCCCATCATCTCTCGGTGCAGTACCTAGTACTCAGCAGTCTAAATGTGACCTCTAGCTCATTAGCATTTTCACACAGCTGTCCAGTCTTTAACTTCAAAGTTGCATCTGCCACTGGTGATTTATCTTAGGTCTTTAAGCTAAATGGCAAATTTACTGTTGAGGTATGTGACACCACTTGTGTTCAGAGTAAGAACATGAATTTTTATTCTTCTCCATTTCCAGATACTTCCCAAAATTTGTCTCAGTAGTTAAACCAGTTTTGTTTAGAATCTGCCATCCTGTTACTGACATTTAAGAATTAATTTTTATGACTACAACATTTTTTAGAGAACAGGTTAGATATTGTGGTTTACAAATTTTAAAGACAATATTCTGAAGACAGATTAAATATTCTTGAGTTCTGTTCACAGAGTCAAGCCTTACCTAATATTTTTCTAGAGGTGGGGACTTAAACAAGATATTCACTCCTTGTCCATAAGTTTGTGCCTCAATTTTGTTTGAAAAGATACAATATAGCCAGATGTTGTAGCTCACACCTGTAATCCAAGCACTTGGTTGAGGCAGGAAAATTACTATGACTTTGAGACCAGCCTGGGCTGCAGAGTTAGGCCCTGTCTCAAAGTCCATAAGTAAGAAATAAGGATGTATATTAATGCCTGGTTTTAGCTTGTCTAGTAGAGACTTTATATGCAGGATTCTTCAGTACCATTCATTCACTTAAAATTTATGGTGTTGTGTCATGTTTTTAAATACTAGATGAGTATAAGCAGGTTATAATCCACTCACTTATTTGAGTATCAGCTGTAAGTAGCTTTTCTAAAGGGAGCTGTACTGTGGCTGTGGGAATGTTCTTCATAGATATAGTAAGTGATTTAATACAGATCCACTGACAGTTCTTCCTTGAGTGGCAGTAGCAGCAGGATAGGCTCTGGTAACAAGAATGGTGAGACAGGTTCTCCCTTCAAAGAGTCGAGTTAGTCAGGTTAAGTCATATGGATATAGGAGCTTAGAAAGTACCATAGGAGCTCAGGAGAGGGTTTCCTATTCTGAAACTGCAGGCTACATCAGTGTAAGCAGGAAATACAAGATGTAGTTAGTAGCTAAAGATCACATACAGCAAGGACCTTACACAAGCTTACAGGTGAGAGAAAGGGGTGTGTCATAGGGTGTCATAGGAACTCTGGCCCTCCCATGGCTCAAGCATATGGCAACTTAAGGAATGATGTCATGTTGCCAGAGAGAGTGACAGGAATTGTTAGTCTCTGGGCCTTAAACTGGGGAGTGGTGGGGAGCCATCAGAATGTTATAAACTATTTTTGCTTTTCATCTAAAACAGACAAATAGATTGAGGGTTGGGTTGGTGCCAATGGCAGGGGTAATAGAGTAGAAAGCTGCTAAGAGTGTTGATGAGGGAAGGGTATTGGATCTTGACATTGAAGAACACACATGGCTGAAATGGAAAAGCCTTTGGGGGTGGCCAGGATGTTCCCAGTGTAGTCAGAAGAGCAGTAACTCCTGGGAAAGGCTCTGGTTGTGATAAAGTGGGTGAGTTGAACTTAAACCATGATAGGCCTTTTACTATTTTCAGGTAGGTTGAATACTCCATCTCTGGGGCACTCAGGAGGACCAGAGTGACAAGTAACAGGAAAGGACACATTTACAGGGTTTAGTAACAACCATTCAACCTGAGTCTCAGTGCATTTGCTCTTGATTGTAGGACGAAAATGCATTGATTTTTAGTTTTTATCTTAATTACATCATTTTAAAGTTTCCATGTATCTGATTCTTTTTTCTAGCATTTTAACTGCTTTTGGGAGTAGAGATGGTGTTGAGAAAGATTTTCATTTTGTTGCTTTGGCTGGACTTTTACTTATTCTGTAAACAAGGCTCAAACAGCAATTCTCTGGGTACTGGATTATAGGCTTGTGCCACAACACTTGGCTTAAGTGATTTCACATAAAAATGTGAAACGTTCTGAGAACATTGGTATTCCTGTTTTCTGAGAAGTCTGTTTAGATCAGGCTGTGAGCAGTGTTAGGTTTTCTTATGGCTGTTTTCTTCTTATATGTTCCCTCAGACTCCCTGGGTATCAGTGTCTTTCAAGAAGGAAATCTGTGAATGTTTAGAAGCACCATTTGTACCTGGGTTACCGGCTACCTGTTTGTACACATGCATTTATTGAACAGGGGGGTCATGTTTTATAAATAGTGGAAATTTATGAGTATCTTTTCTACCTATAAATCAGTTCCTCAGATAGTCTTTAAATTGCAGATGCGTGGGATAATAAGGAATGAGTGCCAACCACCACCCAAACACCAAATCTTACTAAATAATTAAATTTGCCATCGTCTTGTTTTTGTCAGCTTCAGTATCAGATACGCCACAGCAGCCATCTGAAGAGCAAAGCAAGTCTCTTGAAAAACCAAAACAGAAAAAGAATCGCTGCTTCATGTGCAGGAAGAAAGTGGGACTTACTGGTAAGGGCCTCCTTGGATAGTTTAAAGTTAGGATCATGTTTTGGAATAACTTAGGCTCACTGTTACTCAGCAGTTAAGATTACTGCTGCTTCTGTGAGCATTGGTATTGGGTACATGTCAGTTCCGGGATCCCTTTTTTTTTTTTTTTTTTTAATTTAGCTTTCAGATTTTTATTTCAGTTGGGTTTTAGAGTATTTGACAAGTAAGGCAATTGTGGTGAATGCTGAAAAAGAGCAAAGATGCATCTCTTCCCTTCAAGGAGATGGTATTTTGTGGGGCCTTTGGTGAGCTTTAAGGTGTTTCTATAAAATGGTGCTGATCAGAGACCACATGTGGTCAGTGAGCTTAAAGCAAAACAGCCTGGTGCTGTGTTGAAGATACCACTGGTATTACTGTCTGTAACTCAACTGCCAAAATCGTTAAAGGGGAACTATTCAAAAGTATTTAGCAAAGAATGTACATTAAGCACGGTCAGACTGCCCTGGACATTCATGGACAGGAGTTCTGTGGTCAGTTTATATAAGCAAAGGGAAATAGAGGCCTGTCAAGGGGAGTGCAGACGCCACTCTGACAAGGAGCTATGGGTGAGGCCAGGGCAAGCCTGGTACTGAGATTCACTGGAAAGTGGTGCAGCTACAAATGGCTTTGCTGATTGTTTATTTAGGTATAGTGCCAAATACTTGTATAAAAATCAGGGGTGTAAACAGAGAACAGTAAGATTTTAATTGAAAAGTTTGCTTCAGAGTTGGGCATGATAGCACATGCTCATAATCCCAGCACTTGGGAAGTGGGGACAGAAGGATCAGGAGTTCAAGGCCAGTGTATGCTACATGAGATCCTATCTCCAAAAAATAGATAAGAAAACGATACCTTAGGATTTATGTCTTGCTGAAACATGGGTTGGCATTGAGGGAGGAGATTAAAGTATGATGTCGTCCCTCTAATATATATTTAACTTCAAATGGACATTTTTAATATCAAACACATCCTTTAAAAGTTTCATGAAGTTTCAGACTGTGACTACAAGGCTAGGACTTAGTTTTCATCTAATTTAGCTATTGTTTACTTTGATTTTCTATTACATAAAGTTTTAGAATATGTTTTTAAAGTTAAAATGTGGTAAAGAAAGTGAATGTCAGTTATTGATGATTAGAGTATTGCTTATTCCAATATCCATAATAACATAAAAGCCTGATTTGGAGGAGCAGCACTGTCGCTCTGACTGCAGCTCTATTTGAGTTTCAACTCAAAAGGCATATCCCTAAAATTAAGTAGCTTTTATTGGGTGTTTTTTGTATATTGGACGCTCACCTGATCAGGAGTAATTCATGACTCCTTTAAAAGTGCACACGTGAGATTCACAGCAGCTTAGTGAATTGTCTCTTGATACTGAGGATATTGACCCACAGAAAGCTGCTTCAAGGGTTTTGGTCTCCCCAGAAAGAATCATTCACATCTCCTGTAATTAGCCGAGGGGGAATTAAAGGTGTTCGTTGTCACTCAGCAGCGGGTCTTCTGGACTCATTGGTCTGCTCTTAATTAAATGTTACAGTTACTTTCTGACAGTAAGCTGTTTCTACACTCTGTATTTTCAGTTTAAAAAATGGTCCATTTTCAGTTTAGCAACCTTTCCTAGGAAGAAATTGTGAGCATGTCACAAGTAAGGGAACCAGCTCAGAGAAGCAATCAGGGCTTGTCCTATTCCAAGTAAGTATATGTAGATGGGAGCAAGAAAGGAAGCTCTCTGATAGTGAGTTGAGAATGAAGCTCTTGGAACTAAGTATTCTTCATAGACTTAAAGATAGGTTTGCTTAATATTAACTATGGGAAGAACTTAATATCTCACCCTCCTGTCTAACCCATGCTGTACACGTATTCATCCATTTCCAGGGTTTGAATGCCGGTGTGGAAATGTTTACTGTGGTGTGCACCGTTACTCAGATGTTCACAATTGCTCTTACAATTACAAAGCTGATGCTGCTGAGAAAATCAGAAAAGAAAATCCAGTAGTTGTTGGTGAAAAGATCCAGAAGATTTGAACTCCTGCTGGAATACAAAATCCTTTGACTATCTGCAAACTAAACATTGACTTGAGGTTTTTTTTCCTAGTCCTTGGGAATGTAGAGCACCGTATCTTGCATAGACCCTTGAATCATGCATGTCATCAGAAGAATAGATTTTTGGTTTTGTTTTGAAAATGACTCTGAACATTTATTTCCATTGCAGTTTCTGTGGCTGAAAAAAAGTATTATACTTTTAAGATCATTTTAATTTTAGTTGAGTGCAGAGGGCTTTTATAACAAATGTGGAGAAATTCTGGAGGGCTGTGATTTTTCCAGTATTAAACATGCATGCGTTGATCTTGCAGTTTATTTCTCATTGTGTATGTATATATAGCTTTTCTCTGCAGCACGATTCCCTTTTGATAAGGCCCTTCTGGGTACAACTAGTTATCAGTAACTGAATGTATCTTAATCATTACGGCTGCTTCTGTTTGTTTTGTTTTCATTAACAAAGGTTATACGTATGTTAGCATATAGTTTCTTTGCACCCACTATTTATGTCTGAATCATTTGTCACAGGAGAATATGTGCTGACGAGATTCTAAATTTGTGGTTTTTGGTTCCTTTTATTTTATTTTATTTTTTTTAAGCAAGGGAAAGAAAAGCTGAGTGCATTTCACTGCTGACTGCAAGTTTCTTTGAGATTACTGTTCATTGGTCTGTGTGTGCACAATATGAAGAATGATCTGGTCATTGTGCGGTATTTATGTTTATTCACCAGTCTTTGATTAAATAAAAAGGAAAACTCAAAAAAAAAAAAAGCTACGTTTACCTCTTCTCTCTGGTAATTACTTTTGCCCGATTAAATCTTTTAGGGCTTTGCTTTCTAATGTAATAATAATAGTGGTAAGAAGACCACTATGATTTGTCTCACTTTTAGTCATGGGTAATTGTTATGACAAATTATATTCCTATGAGGTGAAGACCTTAGAATTTTTTCAAAACCAAGTTACTGAGATGTGTGATAATTCTGGCTCTCATCTAACTGTCCTACACTCTTTTACACCAAATTAAAATCTAATAGGGCTTCTTTACTCCATAGGATTAGAAGCATTCACAATATATCAGTGGGAGAATTATATACTAGAAAGATCTTGCAAAGACCCACTTGTCCTCTGCTTTCCAAACTTTTCTAGAAGTTAGCCTTTTAAAAAATAGCATTGGCTATACCTTACAGTACAAATTTCTTGATGGAAAAATGTTTAATTTTAATCAATAAGAAGACTGACACTGGTGAACTGTATCTGCAACAGAACAATTCAGAAATACACCAACGTATCATAATAAACTGGTCTCACAGAGGAGAGAAAAACCCTGTGTTGAAGGGCCTTCTCAACCAGCAGTAAGAGGTGACTGGGCATTCAAACAGCAAAAATGAGTACAGATATAAACCTTGAATCTTTCATAAAACAAAGTAGACTTACAGGTGACACTTCTAGAATCTAATAGGGTAATTTTGAGTTGATGGGCTGACAACACAGTTCAGTTGGTAGACCACTTGCCCTTTCTCTCCCCCCTTCCCCAGCACCACATTCCTAGGCTTGGTGGTACACACCTGTAACCTCAAAATTCGGAAGGTGAACTTTGGAGGATCAAGAGTTCAAGAGAGTCCTCAGATACATAGTAAGTTTGAGACCAGCCAACAAGGATTACATGAGACCGCAGTACACATATACACATGGTGGGAGGGGAGGAGTAGGTAAAATCTAGATGAAGGTTTGAAGAGTTTACAAGTAAAAAATGGTGAATGTCTTCAGGGAGTATACAGATAACCAGATGAAGGAAGGGAATGCTTTCAGGACCAGGGGAAGAGTCACCAACAGAGATGAGAAAGTAAAATGGATAAGAAATTCAGCAAGAGAATTGAGGGGTTGTTTGTTTTGAGATAGAATCTCACCATGTAACCATGACTGGTCTAGAACTTGCTATATAAACCAAGCTGGTTTCAAACTCACAGAGATCCACCTGCCTCTACCTCCCAAGTGCTGCGATTAAAGATATGGAGAGAGAGAGACAGGGAGAGGAGAGGGAGAAGGGAGGGAGGGAGGGAGGGAGGGAGGGAGGGAAGAGAAAGAAAAGAGGTAAAACATGACATAACTTACAAGAACTCTGGTAAATAAGAGACTAGATCTAGGAATCCATGGGATGGAAGGGTCTGAAGTAACAAAACACAGAATGTACTTAATGAAATTACAGGGAAAAAAAAAAAAAAAGATACTACAGGAAAAACAAATGTAAGGGGCATTTAGAACCCCCAGCCCCCAAATTGCCCGGGGAAATTCATTATACATTGTACAAAAGTACAAAAAAACACTGAAAGAAGAAAAAAGTATCAAGTCACAAAAACAAATGTATCAAAATAATATCAGACCCTCTCAACAGAAAACCATGGAATGAGAGATTCCAAGTCCTGAAAGTAAATAACTGCTAACCTATCAAAACTATCTTTTTAAAACTGATGGGAGAATATGGTCATTTCAGACAAGGACAAATAGTAGCAATTAATGACCACTAAGCCAGCAGCACTACAGAGTATACTTGGAGAATCCTGAACACAGAGCGAAAGAACCAAGCCAAACACAGTAAAGAATAAATTTCTTGAGAGGAATATGTTAGCAAAGGAGAACTAGGGCACAATCTATTGTGTCCAACACAGTAAGTAAGCAAACTCCTACTCCAAATGGGGAAAAAATGAACATCCCAACCTGTCAGAAAAAAACACCTACAAAATTTATAGGCATTAGTATGCCTGTCTTAATAATAGCCTGAATTGCTAGGCATGATGATGTCGGTAGAAAGGTAGCCAAAACTTTGAAACTAGCCTGGACTACTTAGTGAGTTCCAGACCAGCCTCAGCACCACAATGAGAACCTTGACTCCAAAAAACAAATAGTAATAATAATAAATATTATAGCAATTACCTAAAGTAAATCACCTTTAATTCTCAGTTCAAAGGAGGTATACTTGTTGATTGGACTGAAAAACAAGATCCAACTGTCTCTTGTTTTCAAGAAATATACCTGTCTGGCACCACTTTACCAAATGAATAGAAACAGACTTTTCTATTCTGATAATTGATAAAGTAGATGTCAAACCAAAACTAGAAGAGACTAAGACGCTACTTATTAATAAAAAGATTACAGATTAATAAAGAATTATAAATATAACAATCATAAGCATGCACGAAAGTTTGGATAGAGCTCTCAGTTTTATAAAACAAACACCAATGACTTAGTAAGAACAGATTCCGATACAATAGTCTTGGGTGATTTTGCTATACCACTCTCATCAGTAGGTAGGTCATACAGACTAAAACTCAATAAAGAAGTTTTAGAGTTCAATTTAGATGAAACCAACCTAATAAACATCTCCAGAATATTCCATCTGTGTTCATTACTGCTCTCATTGCTGTGACCAAATACTTGACAAGAAGTATTTAAGGGTGGAAAGATTAAGCTTATAGTTGAAGATACAGACCCCCATACTAGGGAAGGGAACTGGGAGGGCATGGCACAGGGTTGGGAAGGAGGCTGATCACACTACATCACAGCCTGGAAGCAGAAAAGGATGAATACTGCTGTTCAAATCCATGTTCCTCTCATTTATTCAAGGCCTCCAGTCCAAGAGGTGTTGCTGCACACATTCATTTAACCTTTTGGAAACACACAGACACGTGGAGGTGTGATTCCATGGTGATTCTAAATATGATAGTTAAGTTGACAATATTAAACATTACACCCTCCAACAGCCAGAAAATACAAATTCTCAGCAGAGCTTTCTCTAAAATAGATCACAGTTTAGGCCATAAGGCACGTCTCCACAATGCAAAAAGAATTCAAATAACCCGTTTGCGTTTCTGAAGCATTTGCACTAACATGGCCACAGTCTGCGGGGTTACTCCCGTGAGGTCTCACTTTATCATGGACGCCCAAGTTTCTAGTCAGTAATTAGCCAAACTTCTAATGTCTCTGGTCCCAGAGTCCATAGGTTTTCCTCCCTCCCGCTCTTTCATTTGGAAGTTAACTATCATTAACTAATTCAATTCTTGTTTCTACTGTGACGTGGATCCCCCTCCCCCACTAGTACTGTACGGAAGAAAGCAGAGGCAGAACACCAAGACGTTAACACAGACGTGTCACACCTAGACGCTGGCTCCAACTCTCCATCTTTCACCAGTGCTCAGGGCAAGGTCTCTGGACCCTGGCTGAGCAAGGCTACACAGGCAGATGAACTGGGGACAAATCCTCTGCAGTATCCAGTGACACCACAGAAGCCAGAGGCAGTCCCAGACAAAAGAATGGGGTCACTGGGTGGATCCCAATTTGCATTCTGGAGGTGGGGTCAGGGAGAAAGCAGGGCTCTAAGGGGAGGCTGGGCAGCTTTACAAAAGGGCGAGGCCTCAGAGATTATGGAAATAAAGCATCAACTGGGGCGGGGCTTTGGGTCTTGGGCATTTTAGGTGAGACCAATATCTGGATCAGGTGCTGGACCCGGAAGGGGGAGGTTTAGACATAGGGGCGGAACGGTCCGACAGTTCCGGGATGGAGATGGGGGTGGGGTGAGGGGAAGGACCAAGGCGGGGCGTGGACAAGACAGGATCTCGGGGGCAGGATGAGGGTGGGGTGACCCCAGGACTCCGGGCACATCTGGGGCGGGGCGAAGGCGGGACTACCCCAGGGGTCCGGGCAAATCTAGGGAGGATGAGGAGAATGTCTTGTATATCCGGACCGATGCGGCGGTCCTGGACTCGTAGAGGTCGCCGGAGAAGAAAACGGGGTGGTCTCAGGGCGGATGAGGGGTGGTTGCAAGGCAGGAGCTGGCCAGGAAGGATGCGGGGCAGTCGAGAGGCGTGGGAATGGGGTGTCCCGGGGCCGGTGCTGGATAGTACCGAGGGTGGGCCCTGAGTAGGGGAGGAGGGAAGGGTGTGGAGCGGTTCCGGGGCGGGTGCTAAAAGGAGCCCTAGGGTGGAGAGGCCGTCCCAGGGGGGCGGGTAGGGGTGTGTGCCAGGTGGTACCGGGTATTGGCCGGAGGAAGGGCAGCCCGGGGTTCGGGGCGGTCCCTGAATCTAAAAGCCCTCCGCTAGTCTGATCCTTGCCCTAAGCATAGTCCCGCTAGCCAACCCCTACCCGCCGTGGGCTCTGCTGCCTGGTGCTCGTCAACATGTCCTTTATTCCGGTGGCGGAGGACTCCGACTTTCCCATCCAAAACCTGCCCTATGGTGTTTTCTCCACTCAAAGCAACGTGAGCATCGACATTTGGGCTCGGAAGCCGGGAGGTGGGAGTTCTGGTCGGTTTCTCTAGAGCCTCGGTGGAGGGCGTCTGTGGCTCCAGTGCAGCTCAGGGCCCATAGCTGTGCACGATACGGAAATTCCGTGTAAGTGGGTATATGTGGGCCTGTGCAAGAACCAGAGTATAGAGAAATAGGAGCTATCACCCCTGCCTGGGCAGCAGGCCTATGCGATTGTGACCCCAAAACGGACGAATAATTTCACAGACCATTTCCTTGCAAAACGCGGGTGGTCGTTCACTTCATTGCTTAGCCCTTGTCCCTGTAACCTCAAAAGAACCAGCTGACTTCCATAATTTTGAACAACTTCTCTGAGCACTTCCTGGACTAGAAACTTTGGTCTAAGACACCGGCTTCTTTTACCTCTAGCCTAAATTCTTTCTGCTCTAGAGTGAGCTGCTAGGCATTCACTGAACTAATCACAGGTCTCATGGGACAGGGGAAATGAACTTTGACTCTACACATAGTCTGACTTGAAAGAAATCTTTGCACATGGTTTAGTGGAGTTGAGTTATCAGCAAATATATAAACGAGTCCTTGGGTAGGTAGCACACATCCCTCTGAAATGTTTGTGCTATTTTCTGCTTGAGGTTTTTTTTTTGGGGGGGGCGTTGTTTGTTTGTTTTTATTTTGTTTGTTTACAGTGTTGATTCAGCTTTGTATGTGGGAACTGCTTGCACCTAACAGGAGTCTGAATATCTTTGCCAGGAGAGTCAGGTAGCATTGTGCTAAAGTACTTGGCTGGCATGCACCAGCAAAAGGAAGAAAGAAAGGAAGTGGCTCCTGGCAGTTGATAGCTTTCTCCACATCTGTTGTCCTTTTGTATCCTGCCTGTGCTGATTGCCTTGGTCAGAAGAGTCAAGTAATGGTTTCACAACCACCAGCCATGACTAGATGTTGCAAGGACACAGAGTTAACTTGTTGTCCTTTCCACGTATGAGGTGTGTGGAGCCTTAACCTGAGCCAACCAACCGCCTTCTGGAAGTAGAATACTCCCTCTGGCCTCTTCTGATACTTTGCCCTCAGCAGGCATGCGCTCAGCCTTTTCTGGGAATACCAGTGGGTTAGGCAGGGACATTTATGCAGGCAGGCACATTGAGAGGAATTGACTAGGTAGTAAGTGGGTTGCTTTCCCAGGGGAATCTGGAGTTACTGTCCTTCTATGGTTAGAAGCATTTTAGACACCATACATCATCATTATTATCTTGGTTTTATTTGGGGGGAGTTGATGGTGGTGGTGGGTCTTGGGGGGTTGTTGTTGTTGTTGTTGTTGTTGTTGTTGTTGTTGTTGTTGAGACAGGGTTTCCCTGTGTAGCCCTGGGACCTAAATCTTGTAGATCATGTTTACCTTGAACTCAGAGAGTGCCTGCCTCTGTATCTTAAGTGCTAAGATTAAAGGTGTATGCCACTGTGCCCAGCTTCTTTTTTATAAGTAACAATAATTTGAGAGTTTCTAGGTACATTTTCCTGGTCATGTCTAAGGAAAGTGATCTATCAACAGGTGTCCCTGGCCTTGGGCTCTTACATTCTTTCTGTTCCCTCTTGGGTGATTTTCTCTGAGCTTTAGGAGTATTACAGCTGTGTCTTGGGGCTGGGCACCCCATGATGATTTTTTTTTCTACATTTAGGCAAAGAAGTTTCTATCTGTTGCAAAAAAAAAAAAAAAGTTTCTCTGATAGGTGAGAGAAACCTGTGAATATAAGGATACATATTTAGAAAACACTTAGATGTTTTATTGGTTTAGGAGAATGGCAGTAGTAGGTTCTCCTCTTGGGTCTGTGTGATCTCTCCAACAATGGGCAGCTGGCTAGGTTTTTACAGTAACAGGCTTGAATCCCCTCCTGTTGGGCACAGGCCTTAAGTCCAATTAGACAGTTGTTGGTTACCCTCAGAATGTAAATGCCACTATTACAGCATTGTGGATATCTTGGTATTCCAGTTATTGTCGTGATTCATAGGCATTCAAGCTGGGTAAGACTACCAATTAGTTTCCTCCCTTGGCAGCTTATAAAGCACTAAAATGACTTAGTACAATTGCTAGGCCTTGTTCACATATGACTAGGCAGGTAATGCCTATGATCAGGTCAGAGAAGACACAATGAGAAAGGTTTCTCCTTGCATTCAGCAAGGCATAGGATGATTGCCTCTGGGTCTTTCCTGAACATCACCTGAGTGGACCCCTCACTTGGATCCACTTAGCTTTCTGATCTTTGAAGCAGAATGGAGAAACTGAGGCCCAGGGAGTTGCAGAGCTGAGAACATACAGGTTCTCCAGGGAAGCTTCTAAGGGTTATGTGCCTTGGTCTATCCCTAACCCCTGGTGGGTGCCACGTAGCTACTTGTCTTAGCCCACTGAAGGGAGCAGTCACTGGAGACAGAAACAGCCAAGAATTCCACCTCTCAACTCTCATGGATCTCTGAGAATATGGCAGAACTGCTCCTCCAGGTGCCAAGGAAGCCTGGCTTAGGACAGAGTTCCAGGAGGTGAAATCTTCCAACATGCTCAGTGCTGTGAGGTCAGAGACCAGCTTTGACAAGATATTTGGGCCTCTGTAATTAATTGAACCCATGCAGAGCTCTTACAGGACATAAAAGAAACCCATTCATGTGGTGTGAGCACTGACTTCTGCAGTTCCCTACAACCTGAGCTCTGCTGCATTCAAATGACCACAGAGCTGATCCTCCTCCACGATACTACCTGTGGAACACTCACTGCTCTGCTTCATAAGAGAATGGCCCTGGGCAAAGCCCTGGGCCCAGCATGAAAAGAGATTCAGGTTCTTGGTGAGGTGATGAGTAACTCATGACTGGAGATCGCAGCTCTGCTTGGTTCCTTGTCCCGAATCCTGATCCTCTGTCCTCTCTTTGTAAGGGTTGTCTCAAAGGAACCCATGAGTCCCTAAGTATTTGCTGTTATAGTGAATGTGCTGTCCCTGTCAGTACCAGCTATCATTCTTCTCCTAGCCAAAGCCACGGATTGGTGTGGCCATCGGTGACCAGATCTTGGACCTGAGTGTCATTAAACACCTCTTTACCGGACCTGCCCTCTCCAAACATCAGCATGTCTTCGATGAGGTGGGACATTGTGTCATGGATTGTCTCTGTTTCACCACCTACTGCAAGTGAGATGGTACTTTCTTAGTCACCAGTTATCCCTGCATAAGTGGGAGCTGTTCCAAGACACATAGGTGGCAGGAGGTAGCCTTGACACCTTAGGGTGGCCCCTCAGCAGAATGTGAGTTCCTGAGTCCATTGGGTCTCTCCAAGTTGCCTATGAGGTGAGGATGTTCTGTCACCCTGGTTCCTTTATATACAGTGATGTTCATGTTTTAATCTTTTGAGGTCCAGGAAAACTTGAGAAAGGGAGCCATGAGCCTTGCGATCTAGATTGGGGTACAGCTTGAGACACTCATCTTGGCCTCCATGTCCATGGGCGATGGCTGCCCAGTCCTTCAAGGGTACATACCTGGGGAATCCAGCCTTGCTTGTGTGTCTGTGTAGGATGGCTACCCTGTCATCCAGGTATGCAATTGTGCCTCGGGGCAGCCATCTGGTCTACCATGTCTGTGTGGTATGGATATAACTGTCTGCCCTTGTCACAGCTCAGCTCTTAGGATCTCTGTTTTCCTGAAACACAGACAGAGATAGTTGTGGTATTTACCAAGTACCTCTTCTGTTCAGGAGCTTTGCACGCATCCTATCTGCCAGTCCTCCTGGCCACCCTCTGCCACAGAGTCAGTATTATCGCTAGATAAGTGGGACTTGTACAGTTCATGAATTGCTGTCTGCATAATAGCTTGTGAGCATTGATTGTGAGATGCATATCCAGGAGTGGATGGGACATCAAGAAAGGTGACAGCTTTCTCCAGCTCTGTGCAGAGAGGACAAAATGTAAACCAAGGTCCTAACTTATGAATGGATTGAAAGAAGTCAGGCTGGCAAGAGGGATGGCCTAGGGATTTTCTCGGGCACAACCTCCTCTATTCCTGTTTTGGTCTTAGACAACTCTCAATAGCTTCATGGGCCTGGGTCAAGCTGCATGGAAGGAGGCAAGAGCATCCTTACAGAACTTACTGTCTGCCAACCAAGCCCGGCTCAGAGATGACAAGGAGCTTCGGCAGCGGTGAGAATACACAGGGAAAGAGTATCATGTCAGGGGAGAATAGACCTGGGTAAAATTGGTAGTGCCCAGTCCCTAGGACTGCTTGTCTGTCTGTCTGCCTGCCCTGGTGCAGTCAGGCCAACTTCCTCCATCTCTACAGCTGGGTTGCATGTTGGTGGGAGGTGTCTGGGCCTGGAAGACTGGACGGAGCCCCTGATTCTGTGTTTCAGTGCTTTCATCTCCCAGGCTTCTGTGACAATGCACCTTCCTGCTACCATAGGTGAGTCCTGTTTCCTTGTTGTGCCACCCTGAGTAGCTTAGTGGGCCTAGATGGCTAGACAGATGCATTGAAACCTCATATCTTGGTGGAGAGAAAACAGATCAAGAAATCTAGGATTGCCAGCTGATCCCAACATGACCAAGCTTGTCAAATAGTGAGCCTTGGCTCAGTTGTCACAAGCCTGATCTCCCAGTGCAGCAGCCCAAGTCTGTGACTAGCTACATGGATACCTGTGCAGCAATTTGCTTCATCTTCCCAGAAGATTATGAGGTAAGCACTTTGAGCTGTCAGGAGAGAGAGTATTTTGAGGAGAGCCACAGAGAGCCCATGTACACCTTTGACCAGACATTTGGTTTGACTGAGTCAGCAGGTTGCTGCCAGTACAGCTTCACAGCCTGAAGCAGGCATAGTCTGCTTCATCCTTGTGTGTCAGCTACAGGGGAAGCCTCTGTGCTTGCCTGAGCACCTGTGATCTGAGAACTGTATAGCTTTGCCCTGGGAGGATGGGTTTTCTTGAACAAGTTTCTCTGTTCAGCAAAGCCTTCCAGAGGTGCTAGTGGCCAACAGCTAGGTGGACCGTGGGTTTGAGCACCGGCTCATCTCTTGCTTCTCTATAGGACTGTGCTATGTGTTTCCATGGCAAACCAGTTGTTTGCTATGGATTCTTCATCCTTTCCAGCTAACTGACACCGTGACTTCTTGTTTCTATTGTTATGGGTATGATTATTCTTGTGATAAATGTCTTCACTGTTACCTCTGTCCACAGGACCGAAGGTGGGAAGTAGTGAGCGCAGCTCAGGCTGTCCACCTCTTGCTTAGCTGGCTCCCAGACTGTGTTTCCTCTTCTTATTCTGCTACTTCCACTTCTAGTCCAAGCACTGGGGTTGGAGTACTCAGCTTTGCTTTGTGGGTGGGTGCAGAAGGTTTAGGAAAATGAGTAGGCAAACTACCCTAAGTGAATTTTCTAGTAGAACTTAGTAACATACGAGAGAGGAGATACCTGGTGTCCATGAACCTCCACATTCAGCTCATCAAAATCAACAGGCGCTGATAGACAAGTTCAAGTACGAAGACAAGATGCTTTGTTCTTGGTGCTAAGGGCCAGTCACATGACATGAGGGCTGAAGCAGGATGGCCCGGAATGGTGACAGTTGAGCAAAAGTCTGCACACATGGAACTAGAACACAGTGAGGCCCACCCCAAAGAAGGGTTCAGTAACGGAGCCTTAGACTTGCCAGGATTTAAACCAACAGAGAGATGGGAGAGATGAGGCTGAGGAGCAGACATCTATGAAACAAAGGTGTGGCAAGGGATGTGTGTGTGATGTTCACAGCTCAGGGCCACAGTCTGTCATATCCATCCACTGTAAGCAGGAACCCAGAGACCAGCTCACCCTGCAGTGTCCTGCAAGCCTGACACTACCGTCCATTTTTCTGGCCATCTATGATATGTGGTACAAATTGAGAGGGGGTAGTGGCAGCTACTTCATATTTAAATCTCACTGTCTGATTCAGAAAGTATGGACTTTTTTTTTTTCCTGTGTTAAGGCGTCCTTGAATCTTGAAAAATGGTTTGAGCCCCTGCTTTTGGGTCCGGGCTTCCTCCATCTAGGTCACTGACTGTTTTGGGTGTTCCCTCTGCAGGAGACTACACGGACTTCTACTCCTCTCGGCAGCATGCCACTAATGTTGGCATTATGTTCAGGGGCAAGGAGAATGCGCTGTTGCCCAATTGGTATGTCCTAGCCCAGATGCTGGGTTAAATTCAAAGTTGGCTCCTCTCTACAGTATGTTTTTCCCAGCAGCAAAGACCCTGTTTGGTCAAAGTAGCCTAGGGAAAAAACAGAACTGATGGTGTTGTGTCCTCTAGAAAGAGCAGGCCTAGCTTTTGGTTCCCTCAGCATGACTTTGGGGTCCTGGGCTATCCAGCCTATCATAGACCTGTGGAATTGTCCTTTCCGCTCTCCTCTGGAAGACAGATGTGGGGATTCGACCCCCTGCGATGCTCAATCCCCCTAAATCATTTTGTTGGCAGCCTGCCTATTATTGCTCTGTTACTATTGCGCTAGCATTCAGAAAAAAAAGGGTCAGAATTCTAAATTACATTCAAGCATTTTAGAGTTCAAGTATTATCTCTGTAATAAAGAATATGTGCATCCAGGAAACAAAAGGCAACACCGTGTACCACTCTGATGTTAAGGAAATCCAGGTCAAAGAATGAGGCCCCTCAGTTTGGTTCAGATGAGGCTAGGGTCCCGTTTCTCTACCCAGACTTGCTCCTCACATTCTGATCCCTGACATTTGGTAGAGGAGTTCTGGCATCCTGATGACAGCCAGCTCCTTTGAGGCTGAACAGTCGGCTGGGTCATTTTCCCTGAAGTCATGCAAACAGTTTCTGATTGGCTGGGGATAAACACAGCCTAAACCTGTGCAGGGCAGCAGTCTGTCATATCCACCCACCTTAAGCAGGAGTCTGGAGACTGGCCCAGCCTGCTGTGTCTGGCACGTGTGACCCTATTGTCCATTTTTCTGGTGCCATGGATAGTCCTTGTTGTATCACTCCCATCTGTTCCTATCCTCACACGACTGTCTCTTCTTCTCCATGTCTTCTACCTTGCACAAGGACACTCTAGGACATAGGGATGCCCAGATGATCCTGGGGTACTAGTTACATCTAAAAAGTCTGTTTCTACATCGGGGGTTGGGGTGTGGACAGATCTTTTGTGGAGTTGCCACTCACTGCACTGCAGGCCTGACCTCTTGCTTTATTCAAATAACCACAGGTATTCATCACATGCTGTCTTCTCACCCATACAGTTCTGTGTGCTCGTCTAAGAGCACCCCTAGCCTCGCTCTACTTATCTTGATATTTGGAAAAACTCTTTCATTTCCTCTCCATATTCTTGTTTTACAAGTATCTTCTAACAGTTTTCCCCAGCCTTGAATAGCTATTTGCTCTGAGCTTTACGATTTATTCCCAGGGTTTCCTTTTATTAGAGATGGGCAGAGTCCACAAAGGAAGCAATGGAGCACTGTCTGACCTAAGAAGCCTGGGTTCTTTAATTGTCCCTCCTCCTCCTCCTCTTCCTCCTCTTCTGCCCCCTCTTCTTCCTCCTCCTCTTCCTCTTCCTCGTCATCCTCCCCTTTCTCCTCCTCAGTGTATAGCTAGCTCTGGTTGGCCTAGAACTTACAATGTGTAGGAGGCTGGCCTTAAACTGCTGGTACTCCTGCCTCTGTCTTCTAAGTGCTGTGATTACATGCTTGGCCTTTCCCCTTTTCTTAAAGCTGAATCATTCCTCCCACTTGACTCCACCCCTGTGTGATATACCACATTTGTTTTCTCCATTCCTCTATCAGTAGACACTTGGGGACATGTTTTAACTTTTGAATAATGAGTGTATGTCGACTCTGTTTCTTTCTGAAGTTCAGTTTACTACATGTAGCAGTTTGGGTACCCATGTCCTATCACCACCCTCCTTTATCAGGCTCCACTTACCTGTGGGATACCATGGCCGAGCTTCCTCCATTGTGGTATCTGGCACCCCAATTCGAAGGCCCATGGGACAGATGAGACCTGATAACTGTAAGTGACTCCAGTACCCTAGCTCCACACTATTGCTGTGAGCTCTGTAGCCTGGTATTGATGGTTGCTTTTATCTGCCATCTTTCCAGCAAAGCCTCCTGTGTATGGTGCCTGCAGACTCTTAGACATGGAGTTGGAAATGGTGAGTTCCGTGTGGAGTTTTGCTGAGTGGGATCCACAAAGCCCTGTGGCAGTCAAGCTCTCTTTCTGGGGCAGCACTTCACACCTGTCCGGCCACAAATAGCAGCCCCGTGTCCCCATGTGACCACTGAATGCAGTTGATGCTCTTTCTTCAGATTCTGTGTTTGTGAATTCTCCCACTTGCTGAAACTTATTTGCAACCCAAATATTAACACAAGTCATTGCCACACAGAGAAGTGGAAAATTTGAGTCTCCTGATACACACACTTGTCCCCAGTTGAGATCACACCAGGCTCTCTGTCTTCTTGTTTCAGGTCTCATGCTATAAAAACATGCTAATTTTTTTTGGTCTTTTTCTCCACATATTTTCCACATTTGAGCTGCTTTTATTATTTACAATGCCTCCCAAGTGGAGGTCCATTGTGATTCCCATGCCCCTTACAAAGACGTGTGTTAGAAAAGCCTCACTCATACCTAAGTTGTAGCTGTTGATGAGCCAACACTACGTCAGCTATCTTTAACAGAAAGAGGTAAAATATGGTTAGATAAAACGACTTCCTGTTCATTTGGTGAGTGTTGTAGCCAGAGGCTATGAAAACCCAGCTTGTTGCACCTTGTGGGAGCCGGTCCACCTTTTTCTGTCACATTCATGGTGATTGTATACAATGCCACATGAACAGCAAGCATCAAGTAAATGGGCATATCCACCTTGCTGTGTTGGTGGCAGGGCCTCTATCTCTTTAGAAGGGCCCACACCAAGGCTCCCCTCTTTATTTAAATCAAGCACTTTATTTTGAGAGTGCTGAAGACGCATATGTGGTTGTGAGAAATGAGGTGGAGATCCCCTGAATTTGAGAGAGACGGGGTCCTTCGTGCCTCGGTGCCCTCGGCTCTTTTTTTTTTTTTTTTTTCCTGTGTATCTTGATGAAGAGTTTTCACTGTTTAAACCCTAGTGACCCTAGCCATGAATGTAGATGATGCTGTATTGCTCAAGGACCTCCCTCTCCCCCGCATTTTGTTTTCCTTAGACATGATTGCTGGATGTTCTCTTGGTTCATGGCTATCAGACAGATGCCATTCCTTTGGGGATAGGTAGGGCTGTGAAGTCAACTTGTCAATCCTCCTGGAGTGAACACACCTGATGTTTTCATTCTTTACAAGTGTCATATGCTGTCAGATGTGAGGGTATGGGGCCTGAGATACAGAGGAAGGATCAGAAAGGCCTGGGGTGCCCTGGGGCTGGGGGGAAAGGGCTCATGTGAGTACGGGTCCCACCTTAGAGACACAGTGAAGTAATGACAGGCCCTCAGGCAGCCCTAATCCCTGATTGAATGTTGACAATGTTCTCCCTGTACTCTGTAAGCCACAGTGACCCAGAGCATCAGGTCATCTAGATTCTAACCAACTTTCTCCATGGCAGGCTTTCTTCGTTGGCCCTGGGAACAGATTTGGGGAGCCAATCCCCATTTCCAAAGCCCACGAACACATTTTCGGGATGGTCCTCATGAACGACTGGAGTGGTAATGCCTGGTGGCCCAGTTTCCTCTGATGTTCTGTTCTTAGGGGCACACACAGGAGTTGGGTATGGGATAGGAGGCCTAAGTACTACAGGGGTGGTACTCTATAGACTTCTGACTCTGTGGGTGTGGGTCAGTCACAGCTTCCTCAAGTAGCTTTCTCATAAGTGGAAGGATGGAGCTGACAGAACCTAAAGTTTTATCAAGCCCTACATACTCACTGTTGCCAGCACCATCAGCTGTTGATGAAGAGCTGAACATGGAGGGATTTTAGTCAGTGACTGAGTTGAGCCTTACTATTCATCAGCCCAGCATCTGAGTCCCAGCTTTGTACCCTGATACCATGTGTGAGAGGAAGTGGGTTCAGAAATCTCAGGAGAGGGACTTCCCCCATTCAGGCCCTTGGTAGGGACTGTCCTGTCACCCTTCTTTGTCCCCTAGCACAGCGCCTCCAAGGACTTCCGTCTTCGTACTAAATACCTTTCTGTTAGTTCCCTGGAAGATCTGGGTGGCCAGAGCCATGTAGAGAGGTCCATGTAGGTCAAGGGCAGGAAGCAGCTTGGAGTGAGTCTGTAAGTCACTGTGAGTCCTAAGCTTGCTGTCTTCCCATAGCACGAGACATCCAGCAATGGGAGTACGTCCCGCTTGGGCCATTCCTGGGGAAAAGCTTTGGAACCACCATCTCCCCGTGGGTGGTGCCTATGGATGCCCTCATGCCCTTTGTGGTGCCAAACCCGAAGCAGGTAAGCACCTTTCTGCTGAAAACCCTGCTCTAAGTTCCTGCTTCCACCCTTTCCTGTTACCCTCTGATACTGAGACATGGTGATGCTTGGTGGATCCTGACACAGTGCCCAGGCAGCCATGGCTCCAGGGGGTTTCTCCCTCCAACACAGGTCATAGAGAAAAACATAATTTTGTAGTTTTCAGAGTTCAGGGGAACTACCTGGCAAAACCCTAACCACAAAGCTGCCCATTGAGCTATTTTGTTCTGTGCAATGGCTCCCTCTAGAGTCTAATTTGCAGAATGCATTTTGGAATAGAGGCTATAAGGGAAAAAGTGTGTGTGTCTCCAACAGGGTTCTCAGCTCAATATCCCACCCCTTCACTACAGTCACCTTGCCCTTATGACCAATGCCTTGAAGGCCTTAACTTCTCTCAAACACGGCTCTGGCAAATGACCTATCTGGTGCTCCCGTATCTATGGGCCTTAATCTCCTCCAGAGGGCTCTGTTCTGCTCCTGGCTCCCTGCCTTCTCTCCCCCACACTCTCCCTGGCGTTGTCTCACCAGCGTACTGCTGCACTTTCTCCTTCACTCATCCATGTCATTCTATGCTTGAACACTCTTGGGACTTTCCCCTGCAAATTAGTTCTTCATAAAAGTCCCCACAAGGTTTCATTCTGTCTCCTTGGATCTTCCCCAGCTCTTCCCACCACAGCACCCACCTCTCCCCTCTGGTGGTCTCCCTCCACTTTGTCTCTCTCCCTCCACTGCCCTTCTCATCTTTTGCCCACCCAGGACCTCTTGGGCCCCTGCTTTAATGGCCCCATCCTCTTCACGGTCCTTCCCCCAGCTCTATATTCACAGGGATGGTTGGATGCTGACTGCTTCCATCCTTCCCAAGGACTGTTTATGTACAGCTGTCACCATTCCTGCCCCTTCCCAACTGATCAGCAGGGTTTCCTCTAAAGTAGTTTCTAATTTAACCCTTCATGCACTGGGAAGGAGCTGTATTCCCCCACAAGCATTACTGTCAACATTAAAAATGCATAGCCGTTCAGACTACCCAGAGTGATCTTATGTCCTGCTGAATGATTTTTGTTTGTTCAATGTGCAGCATTCTGCCTGGACATCAATGGCCTTCCCAGCTGTTCCAGCACCAAAGATGGCAGCCAGCTTCACTGCTGCCAGGGACTCTGCTTTCCAGGGCATCCACCTTGCCCTCACTGTCCTAGCCTTTCCTTACAGGTTCTGTGGGCCCATCTCTGACCTCTCATTGGCCCCCTCCCAAGTCTATCCTCCCTCAGCCTCCTGAAGCATTGTTACTTCCTGTGATCTCTAACCTATTTCTCTGCACACTCACCCGTCAGCTTATTTTCTCAAGTGTGGCACATGGGACCTTCTGACCAAGGACAGTATGCAGGACTTCTCCAGTTCACATCTGTTACTGGAGACGAAACACTGCTGCCATATGTCACACTCTGTATTAGAGAGCAGAGGCTGCTGGGAACTCAGCCCTCCTGACAGCCACAGCTTTGATGTGCTCTTGCCTTTTAGGACCCCAAACCCTTGCCATATCTCTGCCACAGCCAGCCCTACACATTTGATATCAACCTGTCTGTCGCTTTGAAAGGTATGTGATGGGGTGAGTGGTATTGCCTAGGCTCAGCAGGCAGGCACGGCCAGGTTCCATTGCCCAGGCAGATCCTGAGCATTGCTGGGTGGAACTGGAGGCACCTGTTCCAGCCTGGAGGCTGTGTGGAGCTCTTGTAAAGAAAGAAGAGTGTGAAGGCCGTCCTCCAGTTGGGATGCATTGTCCTACATGGGAGGCCTTGTCCTCCACCCTGTGTTGGACTCTGCAACCTTCTAGTCATCGTCTACCTCTTCTGTTCACATCTACCACTGCCACCTACCTTACACTGTAACACAGATAATGTGGTGCATTTCATCAAACACCTGTTTAAAAGCCTGATCTCACAGGCTCATGAGACTAAGTAGGGCTTGATCATGAGCCATATCCTGGGCAGCCCAGGGAGCCATATTGATGGCCTACTGAGCTGGTCTGCAACTAAGCTGTGGTGTGAGGGGCTGGCTCTACAGGCCAAGCTGTTATGTGAGGGGCCTACTACGCAGGCCGTGGTGAAGGTCTCAGCTCTACTCTTGTCCAGCTTTGGAACTTGGGCAAGTACCAAACAATGCCCTAGTTTGTCATCTGTGAAATAGGGAAACTATAGCTTTGCTTTTATAGATGATGGTGATGACTAAGGAAACTGGTCCTGAACAGAACCTGTAACTAGGAAGGGGCAGGTGTCATGTTCATGTTCAGGGTAGAAGAGCACTTGCCTGAGGGACACATTTAGAGACATTAAGTTCCCCAAGGCTGAACTAGCCCCTAATTCCTTCAGTTTCTCTCCTTTTATCTGGGATCACACAGAAGCTTTGCTGTGTCCTTATGGCCAGTTCCTGGGTTTCAGGAGTGGCAGGAGGCTCCGCTTCTTAAGGATCAATGCTCCACCTAGGGAAGATCTAAGAGTTACTGTCCCATCCTTCCATGTTTCTGGTCAGGAAGCTAAGGCTCAGAGAGGAAGGATTACCCTGAGCCACTGAGAAAGCTAGGGCCAGGGTGGAACTAAGTGCCAGGGCTGTAAATTTCAGGCTAGTGCATTAACTCACAGATGTATCCCTGGAGTGCCTTCCCATCTTGCTCTTGTTCTGAAATTTTCCCTCTGTGTCAGTGACGGGTCCTGATGGGGAGGGACAGGTTGGCAGTGCTGAAGTGACAGTTCTGAGGTTCCGAGCGGGCACCAGAATAACAGGGTTGGAAAGCAGCGATGTGGGCACCCTGACCTCCCGTGGGACTGCTGAGCACACCTCCTGTTATAGAGGTGCAGCAAGCAAAGGGGAGAGCTGGGTTTGGAGGGTGGAAGCTCTTTCTAGTGGTTCACATTGTTTCAGAACATGGACGCATTCTCAGAGCTCTTGCGTGGAGAAAGGACTGCTGGCATCAGTGGTGAACTACTACACCCTCTGTCTTTACAGAAGTGTAGCAGGTAGACCAGCTATCCCAAGGGTAGCCGGCTGTGCTTGATCAAGATCACACGTAGGTTTCAGTCTATATTGTCTTCGGTGGCCTGGTGGATATCAGGAGCGTTGTTGTAAAAAGTACTTAGAAGCCCTGCCTAGATTCAAAGGCGCGCGTGCCTCTGTCAGCCAGTGATGCTCGCTATGGTTGTGAGACACGGAACTGATAGCATGGGTGCACGTCTGTGCCCTTCCCCGACTAGATGGCTTCAGTGGGCATAACCCCCCCCCAGCTCTTACACCCTCCAAGCTTACTGTTCCAGACTACAGGAAATCATATCAGAGAGCTGGAAGCAGTTTTCTTCCTGGTCAGCAGGACTAAATCTGCATAAGCATTACTTCTCGATTTCCGACAGGAGAAGGAATGAGCCAGCCGGCTACCATCTGCAGGTCTAACTTTAAGGTGAGTTTGGAGGCCATGAGACTGCTTTGTGGAAGGGAAGAGCGTGACAGGAACAGGAGATGTTCTGTCCCCCTGGGAGTGGAATGACACGTCAGCCTGGAAGCCTGCATCACAGGATCCCCTCAAGACAGAAGCTGCTGCAAGAGATGGCCAAAGTTTTCTGGGTGCATTTCCTGTCCTATAGAGGCCAAGCCTCCAAATCCCACGTCCTGGTAGTCTGGGATGATGAGAGTGCTGTCTGTGTGCACATGGGGGGCCCTGGAGTTGACAGGGGGTGCTTTCCTCAGCCACTCTCCACCTTATTTTTGAAATGAGATCTCACACAGAATCTGGAGCAAGTCTCGGATCCTCCTGTCTCCACCTCCTTAGTGCCGAGATTACAGGCACACACTGCACTCAGATTTTTACGTGGGCCACAGGATTCAGTAAAACGTGGGCCCTTGCGCCTGTGTAGCAAGCTTTACTAGCAGAGACATCATGGCAATCCACTTACTTTTTTAGCAAACATTTTCCAAATATTTATTAGTTTTTAAATTGTGTTTACGTGTGTGCATATGCACACATACATGTCCAGAAAAAACTGATTCCTGCAGTTGGCGTTATGGGAGTTATGAGACACCTGGCACATGTGTTGACAAACGACCTTGGGTTCTCTGCTAGAGAAGAATATATTCTTAAATTCAGGACTATCAAAAGGCAGGCTTTTATTGAAACAACAGAACGTACATGTACAGATACTGTACAGAACTGCAAGTGCCAAAATCCTAAGTGAAGATACTCAGGAGCTTTCACAAGAAAGTATACCTCTGCATTCAGTCTGACTCCTGTCAGAAAGGGGAATTCCCAACCCTCAGTAGCTTGCTGCCTCTTTTCAGCCATGCCTTCACTTCCCTAATGTAGGCCACATCTCCTTGCTTCTGTTGCCACACACTGACTTTGTCTGTTTATTAGTTTTATATGGGATTGTTATAGTGTGTATCTATACTGCTGGGCTTCATGGTTGCAATGCTGGATTTGTGAGGTTCTGCCACATTGTTCACAGTGGGAGCTTGTTTGTCTCATTGCTTATAGGATACTACACTGCTAGCTCCACAATGGGTGATGGCCATTCGGTTGCTTCTATATTTTGGCTGTCCTTGAATTGCTGTCAGCATTCTAGTACACATCTCTTGGAGTACATATGTGCACATTTCTTTTGGGTATATATCCAGGAATACAACTGCTGTGTCATGACACACATACACATATACACACACGTACACACACAGAGAGACAGAGACAGACAGAGACAGACAGAGAGAGAGACAGACAGACAGACGGACAGAGAGACAGAGAGGGGGAGGCCCATCACACATGTACATTCACAAATATACACACCACAAAGCAGTGTATAGTTCAGCCTAGGAATACTTTTGAATAACTTTCCAAAATGTTTATCCAAATGGATTGATCTGGTTATTTTTCTGTTGCTTCTATAAAATATGGCAAAAGCAACTTAAAGGTTTCTTTGAGCTCACAGTTTGAGTGAGTCATAGCTTCAGGAGCCTGAAGCAGCTGGTCACATCACAGCCACAGTCAAGAAACAGAACAAAATCTTTATGCTCAGTCCCTCTCACCTTACATCCCATCTAGGACCCAACCCACGAAATGCTTTCCTCCAAATCTAGGGTGTGTCCTTCCATCTCCACTAACCCTATCAAGAGAATCCCTCACAGGCATGTCCACAGGCCAACTGAATCTGGACAGTTCTTCATAATGGCTTCTTCCTCAGGTGGTTATGGATTAAATCAAGTTGGCAACTGAGATTAGCCAGCACATGGCCACTTATAGGATGTACACTTATAGGGTATCTAAGAAATCTTGCTGCTGCATGTGTAGACAACATGTAGTGTGTGCCTTTTCAACTCAGCCATTCAGGGGCGTGGTGACTTCTCTTCTATCTTCCTACTGGTTAATGCAGCTGGGAACCTCTGCAAATGTTCATTGGCCACCTGAAGACTCTATGAACGGATGCATTTGTTTTGCATAGCATTCCTTCTAGATAAAAGAAGTGAGGAGCTTGAGGGAAGAACCCACTTCTGAGGGCTGGTTGCCTGCCTGCATGGCTGTAGAAGGGAGACCTGGGAAGTTGCGTCATCCTGGAGGCTTGGGCATCTGAGTGCTTCATGCACAGGAGCCTTGGCCTCACCTCCAACCCTCTCAATGCTATCTTGCTCTGACATTCTGCTCAAATCATTTAAGTTTTCAGGGCTGGGGTCAACTCCAAGGCCTAGGCTGGAGGGTAGTCAGCCAGGCCTTGGTACTGCAGGAAGGACCGTCCACCAGGAATACCTCGGAACTCCCAGGCTTGAGGCGGTCATGAACATATAGGCCTGAGGGCTGAGCTGGCCCAGATTTCAGGCATCTTGGAAAAGATTGTTGGAGAGATGAGGTTCCAAAAGAAATGAGGTTAAAGCTGGTGGACAAGGTAGGCTGCAACCCTAGCAGGCAGATAGCAGGTCATATAGAGGGACTAGAAGAGGCAAAATCTCAATTAAAATGAGGCAAGCATAGATTACAAGTATGTGTGGAGTGGGGAGGAAAGGCATGCAGCAGTCTAACTAAATCCTTCCCAGAAAGCGGGATACCCACACATGTCCTACTGTGTTCCTGCCCCCAGCACATGTACTGGACCATGCTGCAGCAACTCACACACCACTCTGTTAACGGATGCAATCTGAGACCTGGGGACCTCTTGGCTTCTGGAACCATCAGTGGATCAGTGAGTCTCAAACCACCCATGTGGGTTACCAAACCAAAGATAGGCGAATTGAGCAATTTGGGGGCAGGAGGGTAGAGTGGTTCCCTGCTACACACAGACCAAGAGAGACCTATGTGAGAACCAGAGCTTGACTCTGTCTCCCCAGAAAACAGCAGCCACTCTATCTAATCCTCTGTTCCCCTCACCCAGGATGAGGAGACTTCATAGCTGAAATGTTCTCATCTGCCCCGAGCTACCATGAGCCTGGGAGGGGTGCCCAACTTTGAAAACAATGGTGTTGGGGGTGGTAGTGGTGAATAGGTTAGTGTCACTGTGAGTCCCTGGCCATGTTGACTGGGAGGTGACAGTTTCATGCCAGTGGTAGAATGTGGGACATGACACTGTCTGGGGTTGTGAGCGTCAGTCTATGGAGTAAGAGCGCACACTGAAGTGGACACTGCTATAGGTGCAGGACCCTGGTTAGCTAGCATGCTTACAGGAAGAATGAAGGCACAGCCTGTCATCAGGATGTCCAAAGTGGCCTCAAAGATTTTATGGGCCCCCAGTTCTCACTGCACTGTCCACACTATAGCTGACATATCACCAAGATATAAATAAATACATGCCAGCTTCCCCCTTTCTTCTTATAAAGGACCCTGAAAGCTTTGGCTCCATGCTGGAACTGTCCTGGAAGGGAACAAAGGCCATCGACGTGGGGCACGGGCAGACCAGGACCTTCCTCCTGGACGGCGATGAAGTCATCATAACAGGTGTGAGCCACCAACCCCCCGTGGGCCAAGAGGTCCCATCTGACAATGGAACGATCTGTCTCCTTTGTACTCACAGCCCTTCCTGGATTCCATGTTTCTGTGATATGTCCTGAGCCTGAGCTCCTGGGGACTTCAAGTCTTAGTGTCCACACAGGGGAAACACTGAGAATCCGTTTGCATTCCTTCTCCTGCCCAGCAGTTGCCCAGTTATGGTTGGGCCTGTGTTTTCTGGACTATGTCTGACCTGGAACTGGGGTCAGGGAGAGAAGGAGGTAGTGCCTGGAGGCCTCAGCAGCCCCATTCCAGGAGGTTGGGGACCTTGTATCTTTGGTTGCCATTCTGCCTTCTAACCATTTATTAATAGCAAGGAAGGCACTGTCTTGGTCCCAAGACAACTTCTTAGAGTCAGAAACATTCCGGTGACCTCCCAGGAACTCACCCACAGTGTGACTATTGTGGTACTCAACATTCTGAGACTCAGTTGGTCTCACCTTGATAAGGCTAAGTTGGTAAAAGATCTGTAGGATAATATCAACAGTTTTGCCCTTGATAGATGTGCATTGGGATCCTACCCATGGAGGGGATCCTGAAACTCCAGAGATGAGGGCACTGGCTCACACTGCTGTATCATTTGTGGACTGTGTTGTACAGGGTACACAGTGAGATTGGCACTTTAGACAATGAATAAGCAAGTCTGATCTAGGCAACTGATCCCAATTTTTTTCACCTCCAGGCAACTGATCTGTAGAGTCCCAATTCTTCTTATCTTCAGGCCATCTAAAGCATGCAGTACATGTTTCAACTAAAATATTTGGATTAGTGATGATGTGTACCTAGGTCTTCTTGTTCTCTGTTGTTTTACAAAGCTGTTTCCAGAGAGCCTGGCATCTTGACCTTTCTTCAATGGGATCCTCTCCAAGGGGCATTCCTCCACCAGGCCTATAACCATCTCCTACATTCCCACCTTCTCCCCTTTCAGCCCATTACAACCCATTTCCTCTTGTGTATCTTCTCGTCTCCCATACTTCCTTGATGCTGTCCTGGTACCAATAGTCTGTCCTGTGAACTGGAACTTTGGACCCATTTACTTATGGTCTGATGAATATCTCTGTGCAGTTGGCATACTCTACATAGCCCACTGATGTCCAGCTGGATCCCTTGCAAAGCCTCCACACTAGACCCATCAGTCCTGCTCACAGGGTCCTTAGGCTTGATCTAAACTGCACCTATCCTGCCCAAGATCCTCTTGAGGTACCCCTCTGCTGTCTCATATGATCTATTCACTTGGCATGTGATTCTATACGGCCCCACTTAGCCTCCTACCACAGAACCTCTGCTATCATCGGACCACATTCCTTAGAGCCTGTGGATCCTCAGTCTCAGCCCTACACAGCCTAGTTCAGCCTCCTCTGTCACACAGGCAGTCACCTCTGTCCTCTGCCAGCAGTTCACTCAGTGCCATTCTAGTCAGCAGTGTCCCTATTGGCTCTCATACCTAGCCAAGAGCTCCTGTCCATTTCCTGTTATGCTGTGATAAGGGCTCATGAGCTCAGTGGTTTTCTCTTACAGTGCTAGAAGGCAGAAATCTGATATACAGGTGGTGAGGGGGCTGCACTCCATCCAGAGACCCCTGAGAAAGGCCCATTGGCCTTGGGCATTATAAGTCACACATGGATGAGTGCCAGTATTGGGGCCTTGTGTGGGGGCCATATGCAAACTGTTCAGGGGCTTCCTCTGGAGATGCCAAAGGCTGGCTGTATTTATTAAATGTCTACAGAGCACAGCTGTGTTAGAGGTATTTCTATTTCCACTTCAGTTTTTACTCACCCAAGCCTTTTGGAAATGTGTCATTGCCCCAGTTTTGCAAGTGAAAAAAAAAAAAAAAAAAAGCTAGGAGAGAATAAGGAAGGTGAATCATGGATCACACAGATGGTAAAGGCAGGATACAGTTCCTGTTGTGAACTGCTCTCTCCAAGGCTAGACCCCTGTATGTCAAGCATGTATTGCAACTGCTGCATGCCAGTTTTGTCTGGTATTGCTTCAGTGCCTGCCAGCCAAACCCGGTTCTTGCTGTGGTCCTGTAGATGGGGTGAAAGTACCTTCTGAAGTGTTGATGTGGAAAAGAGGGAAGGGGGGGAGGAGGATTGGCTCTTTAATGTCAGTATGACAGGACCCGAATAAGCTTCCTCTAACAATATAGTCCTGTCCAGGCAGCTGTCAGGCCTGGGAAAGGGGACCCTGGGGATGAGACAGACTACCTCACAGTGTCCTTGAGGGCAAGGAGAATCCTTTTCTATGTGGTTGTGGGAAGCAGCATCCACACGTGCCCTGGTTTGTCCTCCCTTGGCCATGGGGTGCTCTGTACTGCCACCAGGGCCTGTATACTGGCTTCCAGTTTAACATGCTCTAGGTGTCTTTGACTCTTTCCTAGGCTTCCCCTGACTTGTCTTTACCTTGCCATTTTCCTGCTTTCTGCCTTCTCAGTGGGGGAGAGAAATCCCCATATCAGTCCTTGATGGCCGAATATGTAGTAGCTTCTCATGTAGTTCATGTGATGCTCTGTACAAACTTCTTATGGGTACCCAGTCCTCACCCTTCGTGTACAGAGACCGCAACTAAAGTCTGCATACTTAATCGGTGTCAATAGAGATAGGTACAAGCAGAGCCAGGATTTGAACCTGGGGCCCTGCCCAATTGTGGCCCCTGTCTGTGAGGGGACCGCATAGGAAAAGAAGGTAAATCAAACACTATCAGTTTGAGCAAGTGACTGAAGGCATCAGTGGCCTCTGTCCTCATTTGGCATTTTGCTCTGGACCTGCAAGGACCTGTCCCTGGGCCCTTCTATTCCCACTGCCCTTCAGCTCACAGTTACTTGAGACCTCTGTCTTGTCATCTGAAGCACTGTGACACCAACCAGTTTCCTTTCCCACAGTCATGTGGTAGTGGCTTCTCTTCACACCTGCCTCAGTGTCTGTTATTCTTCACCACACAAATGGGCTGCCCCTCTGTTCTAGGGAACTGTCGCAGACTACCTCCTTTTCGGGGTCTCCTGTCTGTGTGGAACGGGTCTCTGGTGGCAGATGGGCATGAATTCAGCGGATTGACAGAGTCCACACGAGAGAGAGTGCAGAATCTGAGTGTATTTTTCTAAATCGAGCATCTAACTTTTATACAGGAGAAAAAACAAGAGAAGTCAGGCAGGACACATCCACAGAGTTACAGTGACACAAAACAAAGGATTGCATACATCAAAAGACCAGGGGGACCAGGCAGCTTAAGGAGAAAGCCAGGTGTAAATGTAGTCAATAGTTAAACCCCACCACCAGGGGTTCCCATCACAGTAAAGCTTGATTAAGCTATTCCTTTGGGCCTAGTGAAAAAAAAACCTGTTTCAGGGGTTTCTGCTCTAGCAGACCTGCTCATGAATAATGCAATACCACCCCCCCCCTATTTCCTAGGCCTTGGTAAGTACTTGCATATGTAAGTAACTTCCAGTAAAATACTGTAAGAAAGCATGCAGGACCCTCTACAATTTTGCAGGGACAAATCTGGGGCATTCCTAGCTATGAGAATGCAAGGCTCCAGGAGGCTGAGTTTCCTTGAAACTCTGTGCCTCAGGACTGCTTCCAGGTTTCCAAACCTGTAATGTGAGTCACTATGGGAGTGGATGTAGCAGGGAACCACTGGGCTTCTTGTCCTCCTGTCCTCTTGGTAGTATGCTTGAGTTCTCTTCTACTAGCAGCTGGGATTTTATACCTTTCCATTTCTTCTTTCTCGTGTTGAATGGGAGGCACGGCTCCAGATAGGGAACCTGAATCCAGGTTGGGGGTGTGTAATGAGTAAAGTAGAAGGCAAAGGCACCGCTGGCTTCTATGCTAAGCAATGCCACCCTTGTCTTCATGCTGCCCCAGTCCACCCTCCAGCCTCCATGTGCCTCAAACCCTAGAAAAGTAACTCCATTGAAGGAGTTTTAAAAATCTATATTAACTTGATTCTGTCACTATCCTACAGAAAACTTCTGCCTGTCCATTTTCAACAAGACTGACTCTACTTCTCTTAAGATGGCTTCTTGGAGGCCTTTGTTACTATCTTCTTATGGTGATGCCTTCATGACAGCCCTATAGAGCAGAACTAACCAATGCATGCTATGCCTGTTTGGTATACTCCTCACTCATCAAAACCCAGCTCACACATTCCTTTCTCTCTGCACCCTTCTTACCATGTTGTTTTGCCAGTACACATCTATCCCCCATATCTTGTCTGGTCCTGATGCTCCCACTAAATAGACCTTCTTTTAAGACAGGGACAGGCTTCTCCTTACCTTATTTAGCCTCACACCTGTTGAGGAAGAGTGGAATAGAAGAAATCATAGTTGAGGATCTTTACTTCAAATGTTACCCAAACATTGAATCCAACCCTCATGACCTTGGAGGATAGGCTGCTGTTCCTCTTTGAAGGAGAGACTAAGTTCTGAGGAAACACATTGCTCTATCACCTACGTAACACTAAGAGGGTCCTCACATGGACAAGGCCCTGTCCTCAGAGTTTTCTACCCACATCATCCTTACAGCAGGCCTGTAAAATGAAGTGGACATTAGATCCAGTCACAGATGAGGAATCTGAGATCTTAAGGAATGCAGGGTCACAGAGCCAGTGGGTGGAGAAGCTAGGCTTTAAAACTCAGAGTGTGACCCTGGGCTCATTTATAGATATAGACCTTGAATCTAGACCCATGTGGACAGCTGAGAACCTCCAGAAAGGCTGTGGATTGTGGCAGTTCTTGTGGTGATCCATAACTGTGTGGTGAGCCTGGACTCTGGATCGTGAACTCCTGGGAGGTTCACATATGTATGTCGTGCTGATATGCTGGCCTGAACATGCCTCACAGATATCTGGTCCTGCAGCTACCTGTATTCAGGAATCCCCAAGTGATGTGTCTGATACCACCCCTACTATGTTTCAGGTCACTGCCAGGGGGACGGCTACCGTGTTGGCTTCGGCCAGTGTGCTGGGAAAGTGCTGCCTGCCCTTTCACCAGCCTGAAGCTCTGGAAGTCGCAGGACACACCCTTGCCTTCTGAGGATCATGCTACTGCTGCATCAGTCAGGAATGAATAAAGCTACTTTGATTGTGGGGAGTGCCACAGAATTCTCTGTTCTTGATTTTGTCCAGTGGGGTAGTGAATGCTGCTCCTATAGAGGCTGTCATTAGTTCATCTTTTTTTCAGGTGAGAGGCGAAGGCCCTGGAATGTGGGAAAAGAATGACTCCTGAAGTACTAAGCACCCCTGAGGAAGATATGACCAGGGGTGTGTGTGTGTGTGTGTGTGTGTGTGTGTGTGTGTGTGTGTGTGTGTCTATGTGTGTGTCTGTGCATGGGTGAGTGCATGGGCATGTGCATGAAGAGAAAGACACACAGATACACACACACACAAAGATAGATAGATAGATAGATAGATAGATAGATAGATAGATAGATAGATAGATAGATAGATCGGCTATTCAAGATCCTAATCTGTAATGTAGGATATCTGGCAAAATTCTCTCTGTGGCTGCCACCATGTAACCAAGTCCTAGGTGCACACCTGAGGGTAGGATGGGCAAGGGTCCTGGTACTCACCTCTCTCCTTCACACCTATTGGAGCCTGAGGACTTCTGTCTCCACCTGCTCTACACTATAGCCCTGGCCCAGTTTCTGGGTGATTACAAGAGACTAGCTATGCATGACTCTTCGTGGGCTAGAGAATGAGAATGCAAGCATGCAAATGATTAATGCCCTTCATTACTCGTCCACAACCTCTGTAGCTTTCTCACTTGCCAGAGTCTTACGACTTTCCCGAGCTTCCTGTGTTGCTTGCTTCTTGAGTCTCATAGCTCTCACCCTGCCTTCTTTTTGGAGGAAATAGCTACACAACAGTCCACCCCTTCCTCTGCCCCTCTCCTCCCCCTTCTGAAATGTTCCTTGAGTCTTAGAGAGGATGTGTGACTGTTTTCTCCCATTTGTATCACAGAATCGGGTCACTATATCACAGCAAGAGTAACTCATGTATGCTCCAGTTTGACCTACTGTGAGACTCCATACTAACTCCTGGCTGCTACGCAAAAGGTGTTTCCTCCTCGATTGAAGTTGAGAGTTGCAGTGATCTGAGAATATATGCACAAATGTTTAGGATCTGATAGGCACATATTTTGGCCTAACAAACAATAGCAGCCACTTATCCAACTGCAGGGATTTGTCCTCATGAACAGTTTTAAACATAGGTTCCCTCTTGTACAATAGGCCTTAAATCTGTTCAGATTGTGATCAACTGTGTCTCCAACAGTCAGTTCTCTATTGTATCATACCAGTAGGCACATCTTTCCTGGTATGTTGTTTGTGTGACACCAGGTCAATAACCAAGGAGGACTATCAGTGGAAATTTTTCCTCTGTGGTCTGTGTTGCATTTTCTGGCTCTACAGAACTTACTCATAGAGAGATCCTGTAGCTCAGTCTCAGGTCGATGCCTCCAGGTCTTGTAGTCAAAACATGGGATACTTTCAGCAATACAGACCTAATATCCACTTCTGGCATGCAACCAACAGCAGAGCCTAGAGATTTTATGAGTTATAGTGCCCTAGTCATGTCTATGGCCAGCAATTTGTAGGGAGGGCATGCAGCAGCTACAGTCTCCCTCTCAGAGGACGTTTATCCATCTGCCTTGCTCCCCAGAAACAACTGACACAACTGTAATGTAGAATGGACTTTGAAAGGCTTAGCTGCAGTGACTGACCTACAAAAAAAAAAACAGTATCTGACCCTTTTATTTATTTTTTTAAAATTGGTACACAAATTGTACATATTCATAGCATGCGATGTTTTAATATGTGTGTATATCGTTCAGAACCAGCTCCAGGTAACCCTGTATGTCACCTCAAACTTACTTCTTTGTGGTACAAGCAATCAGAATCCTTTCTCCTAGCGCCTTTGAATCTGCAGCACAGTAACACGACAGAATTTATTTCTTTAACTGTAACATAGGATTCAGTGATCAGGCTTCCTCCTCCCGGCTTCCTCAGAGTCTCTGGTAACCACCATTCTCCTCTCAGCCTCTGGGAAAGCAACCTTCTTAAAATTTAGTATGTGACACCACAGGTACTTGTTTTTCTGTGCTTGACTCATTTCGCGAAATGACCTTCAATTCCATCCATGTCCCAATGACAAGATTTTATACTTTCTGTAGATGAATCAGATTTCACTGTGCTCTGGTATCACATTTTCTTCATTGGCTCCTTCACTGATGAGTATTTATAAGCATTCCAGCTTTTGGCTAGAGTGTATGGTGATCCACATGGGAGTGGAGTCCTTTGAGATGCTGATTGTATTTCCTTTAGATACACCCCTAATGTGAGATCATACGGCATGTCTAGTTTTAAGTTTGTGAGGAACCCTATGTTGTTTCTACCATGGCTGTGTTAGCATGTCTGACTCATTGAGTCCAGTGGCCCAACCTTATAACTGTTACATTGTTATAATTGTTATAAATGTTCTAGATTGGGAATCAGGATGAATGCTTCTACTAGTGAGCATGGTGGGAGTCTAGTACATTGGAAGATGGCTTTGTGCTGTTTGGGGCTTATTGGGTGAACCAGTGTGCAGAAAGGGAGATTGCTGCGTTGTCAGGTAATTTCCCCCATACCCCAAGAGCTATGGAATTACTGTTACTCCACAGGGGCAGAGGAGACCCACTATGGAGGCCAAGGGTTCACTGGGAGACTTGGTACATCTGGTACCCTGTGTCTCCACTCTGGAAGTTTAAGGGTTCAAATTCCTAGTTGACTCTACAGAGACTCTGGTGCTCTTTGACTTGGGACTACAGTTCCACGAGCTCCTATTGTCTTCTCCTGGGAGTTCTAAAGTGCTTCCAGCTAGATCTGCAAGGCTTCTTCCTAAATTCTTTGCGCAAGTGTTAACTCAATAAAAACAGGACAGGAACTTGTCTCTTCTGGGTGAGGTAAAATGTCCCCACAGCTGAGGATATTCAGGGAATGTGGGGTAGGAGGGAAAAGACTGACTGCTGTCCACACCAGGCCTTGTGACCACTACAGAGGAAGCTGTGCTAATCTCTGCCTTACGCTAGTTACATTCTAGTGTAAGGTGTGGCTTGGAATGGGACAATATTATCTAGAACACTATAGTGTCCATAGGACTGTTTCCTTAGCATCCTTGTTTGCTTCCTCATCTTAGCAGGGTTTGTGATGGATGCTGGGAATTCATGATGAATACTGGGTGTCACTTGAGCTGGGCTATGATGCTCATTTTTCAGTTGCTCTGGTGTGCTAACATACATAGACCCTATTACTGAGCAGTCCCACCATTTAGTATCTATTATTTTTGGTCAGTGGGAGACTTAGAAAGGAAGCAAAGGGTCTTTCCAACTCTCTACGCTGGAAAATTGTACAAGGACTTTTTTTCTGGTTCTGGGGATTTACCTTAGGCAGGTACCCTACCACTGAGCTACAGCCTAGCCATCGGCAAGAATATCAGATGTACCTGTGGCACAGCTCCTCTTGCTTGATTCCTTTGTGCAACAACCTCTGCTGGGATCTGTGGTCCTTCCTTGTATCTTCAGGCCTAGATAAGTCTGCCTCTCTTAGTGCTGTCCTTGGAAGCTTCCATCCTGTTGCCCTGAACACCCAAACTCTGTGAACATACTTTCTTTAACTCTATTAATATTTCGAGAGTGCCCTCTCTTTCCTGCTAGCCACTGACAGGTACAGACAGCCTTCCTTAGGGGAAAGGAGGGAAGGTCTTAGTGGATGTCAAGGATGTATGGTATCAGCACAGGTCTGCAGAAGTGGGTGTGATGGAGGTTGTCTTTCTTCTAGACAGAAAGAGCCTATATCTGTGCAAGAGCTGATGTGGGGAACTCAGTATGGGCACTTCTCAACAGCCTGGGCCATCAGCTATAGGCTATTATGAATATTATCCATCCTACATGGCAGGACCAGTCAACAGCAAGGCCTTGGGACAGGCACCCACTTTTGTGAAAACTAGGCTTTGCAACTCTTCCCACGTGGTGCTTGAAAGTAAGATGGACCTCTTTTGGAAATCTCTGGTTTGCTGGGAAAACTTTATTGGATGGAGAGATGCTTGTTTTCATTCCAGCAAGATATGTGGGGTTAGGGACAAATATCAATGACAGAGTGCTGGCCTCATATGTACACGGCCATGAGTTCCATACCCCCAAACAAAATTGCTCCACCAAAATAAAACAAAGCATGTGGACACTTGAGAATTAATTGGAAAAGTAAAATGTCTGTGATTGTCATTGATATGCCACATTGGGGCAGCTGGGTCCCACCTCTTGTGTCAATCAGACCCTGATCATGCCCGGGGACCACTTTCCTTCTGATGGCTATCAGTTGCCTTTTCTGATTCTGAATATTTATATCACCCATTTGTCTCTGGGACAGCTGGGCCCTGGCTGTGGTCATCATACAGATGCCCTCACTGCTGTAACTGCAAAGCCACAGAAGGACTGCACATCTGCCTTGCTGAAAGCTGGAGGTAACACGGAGGGACTTCCACACAGCGCATCAGGGGCAGCAGCTTGATCCCGGCCAATAGATGTCTTTTCTGGACATTGTCACCTACTCGCTGCCATAGAGAGTGTGCCTTCTTCCCTGACTTGTGGCTGACTCTCTAACTATCCTTTTCTCTTCGTTTCCTCTATTGCAACTTCCAGCCTTCAGCATAAGTATTTTGCTGCCGTGTTTCTGTCTCTATTCACAACTGCAGGCTTTCTCTCACTTAGCAGAAACTTGAGGGCACACTGGTGGCAAAGGACCATGTCGTCCTCCATCCTTCAGAACGGAAAGCACAAGAGAAGAAAAACTTGGGATTCTTCCACCTTTCTCAACTTCACGTGATCCAAAACGGCATAAGAAGTATTTGGTATAGTAGTCTGCAGTGTCATGCACGTGTATGAGGGAATCCTTTTGTAAAAAACACACCTTAAAAATGATAAAAGGGGCGGGAAGAGGCTGGGAAATCGTCTCAGTAGGCAAATGCTTGCTGTGCAAGTGTGAGGGCCTGAGCTTCCATTCCCAGAACTTTTGTGAAAGTGAGCGGGCTCAGAAGGGCACCTCCGGGATTCCAGTGTGACTGTGGGAGATGGCAACCAAAGAGACGAGAATCTCTGGGAGCTTGTGAGCCAGCTAGCCTGGGGAGTAACATCACTGGTGAGCAACAGGAAGGTGAGGACCAACACCCAAGATTGTCATCTGACCTCCAAACATGCACTGTGACAAGCACATGCTCACAGGAATACACCAGGACATGTGCGGCCATACCCTACCCCGGCCCCTGCTCTCTCTCTCTCTCTCTCTCTCTCTCTCTCTCTCTCTCTCTCTCT
>NC_034590.1:55966928-55972234 GCF_900095145.1 Mus pahari | reverse complement strand
GAGAGAGAGAGAGAGAGAGAGAGAGAGACAGACAGACAGACAGACAGACAGACAGAGAGAAAGAGAGAGAGACAGAGACACAGAGACAGAGACAGAGACAGAGACAGAGACAGACTGACTGACAGACAGACAGACACACACACACACACACACACACACACACACACCATACCCTGGAAAACCACCGCTTTCAGGGGTCATGTATTGTGATAGTGCTTTGGAAAGTCATTTCCCAGGTAGCCTAAGTTGCATGGGGACCTAGGGCTTGAGTGTGGGTGGTGCAGGAAACCTAAGGCCCACAGCACAGGTCTCTTTTGACAGGACAGCAGGTCCTACCCTGGAAGGACACGATAAGTACCTCTCACATATGTGAAAATAAATGACAATAGTGATGATGACATGAGCCCGTGTGCCTTGGTGTCCCGTGTCCTGGTGTCTTGGTATCCCTGTGAATGTCTGCTGGCCACTGCGAATGTGGCACTGGGAGCTCTGACTCTTAGAAGGCAGGGAGGGTTCTTTTCCTAGGGTGAGAGATTCAGGAAAGGATACCCATTTGCTCATGTTCTCCCATTTTATCTCCACGACAACCTTGTGAGGTAGATGTTACACCCCCATTTTATAGATGACGAAATTGGAGCTCACAGGTGCTGATTTATTTAGAGGGTCATATAATAAGGACACAGGAGTTGAAGAGGGGTGTGGAAGGTTATGGGCTCTGACCTTGAAGCCTTGCAGCAAGGTCATAGACACACGGGACAGTGTGTGGGAGAAGAGAATGAAGGAAAGACAACAGAAGAGACAAGCTAGCCTCAGCTCCCACTTGTGACATGGCTGCCTTCACGGACAGACAGACAGACAGACAGACAGACAGACAGACAGACTTCTCCTTCCCATATTACAATGAGGAAAATGGAGGCACCAAGAGGTGAGGTGACTTTTACAGCCTTTGAATAGCTGAAGCAGGTCTAGAACCCAGATCTTGCCTGGAGCTCCTGTGATGCAGAGCTTCTGAAGATTACTGGGTGAAGTGATTCTTGTGAGTACACTGTAGAAAGTTAAATAGATTAAAGAAAACGACTATATTCAGCCATGGCCTAGCCAGTATACTCTCAGTCACTAAAAACAGCCGTGGTATCTCGTGAGGCAGAAGATATTTAAGCTATCATACGAGTCAATGCAGCATCATGCATATGGTGTGAATTACTAAAAAGATTCCTGTAAAAAAGACTTGAAGAAATATATCAAAATGATGGCTTCTGGGAGGTTGGGTTTTGAGTGCTATTTACCCCCTTCCCTTCTATTTATCTATATTTTTCCAAGTGTCTAAAATGCACATCTCATTTTTAACAGGAAAAATATATTCCCTCTGTATCTTAGTTTTAAAAAAAAAAAGTTTGGAAGTAGCTATGTGCCTTGTGAGAATTTGTAGGAGAAGCCCCCTGAAGTCTCCATCTTTCGAGCCCCATCAGTGCTAGTCTGCAGAGGGTACTGGGCTCTCAGCAACCTCTCAATGCTGTGTAGGTGAAGGTCAGCCTCCTCCTGACCACTGTTTACAGACCAGAGTGTCTGGTTTTGGTCCAGATTTCAAAGGTGCCCTGGAGCCTGGGCTGGGGACCATCACTCTGCTGTCTGTCTCCCAAGTGGAGTCCCAGGATGGCCTCCACTCTCCTGAGTCATGGCTTAGCATTCCTCTCTCCAGGCTTCCCCAGACTGCCTTGGCTCCAGCATGCTGGCATTTCTCTCTGATGGTTGGTTATGTGAGCGTCAGTAAGGCGAAGGTGAGCCTTCTCCATCTTTGGGTGGTCATAGCCACTCCCAGTCTCCAAGAGCTTGCAATGTTGGCCAGGGTGTACAGAGGTGTGTCCAGGACACTGAGACCTGTCATGTGTCTCAGTCATCCAGGTGCTGCTCCTCCCAGGTAGACGTGGGGATGGCACTGTAGGGGTCCATGATGACTTTGGCACAGCGGATGATCATGACTACGAGAAAGAGGCAGAGGAAAACGAAGCAAGCCAAGGTCAACCCCTTGTCCACATCCACATAGACGGGCTCGGGAGTAGTTTCCTCCATCCTGCAGCAGTGACTGTGGGATCGCAGAGCTCTGGCCTGACTGGTACCATTTTCTATCCCTGTAGAGAGAGACAGTGAGGAAGTCAGGGCCACTCGTCTATGTAAGCTACCACCAAGGGCAACAGCATACAGCTGAGGACTCCCTATCTCGGGGCACTCATATGGTTGCAATTCTATAACATGTAGGCAATCTTTGTTTCTAGCAAGATGCACCCCAGGGTGATGGTGTTGGGGTGACAGTGACTCTCAACAGGACATAGGTAGAGTGGGCTGAGGGATCAGCTTGGGGCCAGTGCCCTGTAGCTGCCTCCACTCCTAAAGCCTTTGTCACGAGGGCAACAGTCTCCACTCAGCAAACGCACTGGCAGAGCATGATCAAAATATTTGAAAAATGGTGGGTGAATATTTCTTAAGAATTTAGTAGAACCCGGTTTCTAAAGAAATGAAGGGCTGAACAGCTCATAGGAACAGGCAGAAAAGAAGCTGCTGTTGTACATCAGTGGGAAGCAGGGGAAACTCATTCTTCTAGGAACTCCCCATGGCTTGTGCCAGGGCTCAGCTTGCTTTGACAAATATGGCAGGCACAGAAGGGGCAAGGTTGGAGCAGTCAGGCAGACCCCAGTCCGGTTTCTGCTGCAGCTAACTGGTCTGTGCAGCATCGCTCAAGCACCTGGGGATGCCTTAGAGACTTTCAGGCCCAATGCTCTCCCTGCTGAGTGCAGACGACCACATCTGTTTTATGGGGCCCTGCGCATTAAGTAAAATTGATCCTGTGTATAAAAGTCCAGCATAACCTCTGGCCCTAGGACCAGCTAGTTATCAAATAGGTGGGCTGACACGAGCCTGGGGGGAAGGGGCAGGTGAGGAGGACTCGCTTAGTTCCTAGCGAGGTCAGTTGCAGGGCAGAGAGCATGGGGCTGATAGGCCGGTCCAGCTCCCTACACACACCCATTTTGTAAATATAGATGCTTAAGCTACAAAGCTGGTGAGTGAAAGCCAATACCCAGACACCCCACCCTTAAACATCCTCATTTGCCCTTAGACCTCTGTCCTCAGCCATCCCTGGGCCGCTGACCTGCCAGCTGGAGTGATCACCACTTCAGGAAGACCCTGGGTCAGGCTGTTCCAGGAGACAAGATGGACGGACAGTTGAGCATCACAGCTGGAGCCAGTGAGTCAGCGCACAGCTTCTCAGAGAGCAGAGCTGTAGGTGGCTGGAACAGAAGAACAGAGGACTGGTTGTCTCTGGAGACTTCTACTCCAAGTGAGACCATGGCTGGGCAGGAAGGAAGGGTGCCTTACAGCACCTCCATACACTTTCTGGCTCATGCTGGGTTTTCTTTCCTTTTTTGTTTTTTGTTTTCCAAATTAGTTTTTTAAAATTGCATACAAAGAAGTGGGTTTTGTTATGGTATTTTCATACAAACTTTGTTTCATCGGTCTTCCCCCCCCCCCTCTGCTGCTCTCCCAGATCCCTGTGGAGACACCTCATTGTGATTTCAAGGACATTTATTCTATTATTACCTTTTTTCCCTTCCCCTTCCCAGCCCGCCTTTAGGATCTCTTTCCTCCCCTTCCCATTGTCCCTTCTTCAGCTTCTTGTGATCCATCTCACTGGACATCTTCATAGTCTTTTTTTTTTTTTAAGATTAATTTATTTATTCTATNTAAGTACACTGTAGCTGTCTTCAGTCACCCCAGAAGAGGGTGTCAGATCTCATTACGGATGGCTGCAAGTCACCATGTGGTTGCTGGGATTTGAACTCAGGACCTTCGGAAGAGCAGTCAGTGCTCTTAACCGCTGAACCATCTCTCCAGCCCCCCCCCATAGTCTATTTTTTAAAAAGAATATTTTTATTAATTATTTGAGAAATTCATAGATGAAAGACTGGAATGTGGGAAAGTCCGGGCTTGTTTGGGGTTCTCAGAGCAATGCTGCAGAGGCACCCCGGGGAAGCCCAGGATTCTACCATCCCTCCCCAGGTTTCCAGCCCTGCAACCAGCATGTTATCCACACAGTCAATTTTTGCTCCTGGGTTTAGACACAGCTCAGTCCTCTGGTTTGATAAGCTCTGACTGAAGTTCTGGACAAGTGGCCTCAGGTAAGTGTCAGGAGCTCTGTACATCGTAGGGGTCAGACCTCAGCAGACTCATTTTGTGGCCCTCTCATGCCTTGTCTTGCCCTCAATCTTGTAGGTTCACTCCATGGGAATATATTCAATGTCTCCTGGCCTGGGGGGCGAGGGCCAACAAAAGAATGTGGCCTCAAAGAGCAGATTCCCCCAAGATGGGGAACACTCATTAGCTTTAATTACTAAGAGGGCACAGGTTCCAGCTAGCTCTGTGTCAAAGTGAGGACATGACATCCAGGAGGGAACTTAACATGGAGCTCAGCTGCTATGTCTGAGGAACTGAGCTGTACGCCTTCACAGTCTCCTGCTCAGTCGGCTCCAACATAAATGCATCCTCTTTTGGCACTGATGCGGCTGGCCTAATCCAGTGTTTATCCATACTTTGGCTGCAGGTAGAAGGTGGCTCTGGACATGGTAAACAAGTGCCATTTGGGGGTGGGGGGAGTCGTTTCTGGGTTGACCCTGCAACTGGTCAAAGCTTGTAGTATCATGGCTGGGGTATAGAAGAGTCAAGCAGAAAAGAGTCCTGCCAGATGTCATGGAAAGTCAGGATGCAAAATAAAGAATACAAACTCAGGAACTGGGAGAAAAATCCCCAGAGTTGTAGAAAAACTTAGAAATAAGGTGATCACAACGGTGAGGGTGCCTAGACCCAGGGCTTGCGTGAAAATTTGCATACTATTCCAGGACAAATTGGAGATGCTCAAGGAGGGCCTCTGCCCCTCCCCTCCACTTACACCTTTTCCTTTGGGGGACCTCGATTGGACTCATAACCAGCATTGGTAAAATTTTCTAACATGCCAGTCCCAACAACTGATACCCCACAAAGAGAGACCTTATTTGTCTGTTTGCTTTTAATCATGTAAGTATGAATTCAAAGTCAATAAAAAGTCATAGAGTACCAAAGTCTGCTTGACAGAGGGGCTGAAGAGAGGGCTCAGTCAGGAAAGTAAACCTGAAGCACAGGGAAGGGCCTGCGTTTGATCTATAGAACGCCATTTTAGGGAAAGCCAGCTGTCCTCTGAGTGTATGAGTACACATGTGCATTCATACCTGCCCACATTCTCTCTCTCTCTCTCTCTCTCTCTCTCTCTCTCTCTCTCT
>NC_034590.1:55963039-55966923 GCF_900095145.1 Mus pahari | reverse complement strand
TCTCTCTCTCTCTCTCTCTCTCTCTCTCTCTCTCTCTCTCTCGGATGCAGGTGGCTGGGAATCTGCTTGTGCAGTTACATTGAAACATCATCAGAATTGGGAATACAGTTTTGGAATTTCATCTCTAATCCTGTCAACGTTAAGTCCAGGACTGCCATGGCTCACATCTGAGGGGTGTCTTCACATGTGTCTGCCTGCTGCTTTTTAACTGCTGCTCTTCTTCTCTGGGGTCCAAGTGGTCACAGGACAAAGTCAGACTTAGTCCAGACAATACACTAAGCAAAGCATTGGTTTAAACTAGCTTTACTTGGCAGCACATATTAGTATTGGGAAGTAGTGTGATGTAACTCGCTCCACCTTCCATCTATTCCATTCAGACACAATGAGCCAGAGGCAGTTTTGTGAGTCTTGTCTGATTTTGGAGGGCAGGGTCTCAGTACCTCAGGTTGTCCTACTGCCTCTACCCTACAAGTGCTTGAATTATAGGCATAAACCACTATGCACAGCTGGTGTATGTACCTTTGCACAAGGCCACTATTGCCGTTAGATTGAGACCCCACTACCATGACATGCTCTTTTTGTATAATTTTTTTTATTTTTAAAATTAGAATATAACACTTTATTTATTTCTATGACATTTACAACCCAAGTGTAATTTAGTGGGCTCTCCTCGCCCTCTCTCTCCACCTCTGCTATCCCTGATTCCTTACTGCAGCCCCCCCTTCAGCAACTGTTTTTTTCATGAGCTATATGTGTATCTGACCACTTATGATCCTCTCTTCTCATCTGTCTCAATCTTACTCACTTCCTAAAATCCCTACCTTCAAAAGACTGTGAGCATGTGGATCTGGGGTTAGAGTTCAACACAGGGCAGTGAGATGGTAAAGGGCACTGCCACCAGAAGCCAGGGCTGGGCCACCCCTTCTGGCCTCCAGATGACAAGTCATGTTTGGCCTCTTCCTTCCGCCAGGCACCATGGGCAGAAAATGAAGGTTTTGAAAGAGCTTGCCACTTGTCACCAAAGGGATCAGCGGCAGGCTGCAGAGACATTGTGAATTCATGCAGGGCAACCCGAATCGGCGTTGACCACGAGCATTAATCAGCTTGGTCTATAAATAGAAGCAGAACCATTATAGAAGGTGACCTGTCTGAATCACCTCCCCAGCTGACAAATTGCTTAAGTGGATGGCATTTACTCAGGTCACAGGGAGCCAATCACAGTGTCTAGTGGGAGTATACTTGGTCGCCACACTCCTCTATCGGAACAATTAGTTGGGCTGTCAGGATGGTGCTAGTGCTTGGTAGGTAATGATCGAAGCCATGGTGACAGTCAGGGCTGGGAAAAGCATGGCTCGAGGAACTGGTGGAACTCAATACTGGGCTTAGGATTTAGCTTCCAATATCTGAACATCTCTAGCCTTTCAGAAGCCTCTGGAGCAAGAATGCAGCATGTCACAGCACTGTTTCAGGTAGGAGAAAAGAGTATTTCTGCTAAGAGCATGTGTGGTCACTGCACCACACTTTTAGCCACCACACCTGTTCTATAGTGCGGCTCTGTAACATGGCACTTGTGCTGTTGCTTTCCAAGATTCCCCTTGTCATCCCATACACACAGCCTCCAGCCCCTGAGCAGTTCTTTCCTAACAGCTCACTACCACAACTTCCTAGACCCTTACTATTAAGCTTCTAAGGATTATGCTCTCAACAAGCTCTGTGTACAGAACTGAGAATACCTGAGTTGTCACCCTGGAGTGGCCCATAACTAAAGATGGACGCTGTAAATTTTGGGGATGCAGATTCTAGGTTTGGATGGAGACAAACTTTGCTATATAATTTAAACATCTTGGTGCCTTGGAGCCAAGGAGGTGAGAATGTCTTTCTCCCGAAACTGCATGTTTACTGGGCTGTTCAACCTCCTAAAATCTCATGGCAGTTTCTCATGGAGTACACTAAGATTGGATCCCACGCATCAGTTGTCTCAGAGACAGCTTTGACAGTCAGCTGACCCAAAGCAGATGGACAGACGGACATTGACTTCTTTTATTTGTCCCATACTGAGATGTCAAACTCTCACTGAAAGCTAGAGTAGGAACTTAATGTGTTTGTGATGCTCAAATGAATTAGACCTAATCCTTGCCCTCAAACATTTCAACCTATTCCACTGAAGGGCAGAAAGTGAAAGAATTATGATGTTGACAGCAGGAAGCCATGTTCTCTAGAAAAGGCCAAGGATGGGATTAGACAACCTTTTGAAAACAGTGAGAGGGCTGGTGAGATGGCTCAGCGGTTAAGAGCGCTGACTGCTCTTCTGAAGGTCCTGGTTCAAATCCCAGCAACCACATGGTGGCTCACAACCATCTGCAATGAGATCTGGAGTGTCTGAAGACAGCTACAGTGTGCACTTGCATATAATAATAAATAAATCTTTAAAAAAAAGAAAACAGTGAGAAAATTAGACACACCACTCATGGGTCCCCACAGCCATCTCAGCAGCAGTCATGGTTAGAGAGGACAATGTTCAGACAGGAGGCTTGGAGGACACTTTGGTCCAGGACAGTCATTGGAGAGAAACAATGTTCTTGAGATAACATAGTAATAGAATCACAGCCAGTTTAGACTAAAATGGACAGAATGAAATAGAATTCTGCATGCTGATGAAAGATATGCTACTCTCAAGACAAAGAGGAAGTATCTGGGAGATCAGTCTTAAAACAGAGCGCAGAGTGTGGGTGTGAAGGGAGTGCCTAACTAGGCAGAAGCAGAATCTCAGGGTTTGGAGACTGCTTGATGGTTTTCTGATTGCATTTTGAAACTTCTTGGGACTGATGACTCCCATTCCCCTTCCATTTGTTTTTCCTCTTTTGAAATGAGAAAGCATTTAACAGCTGTTGGACACCAGTCACACCACTGTATTGGAGAAGATAATTTGTTTTCCAGGTCCGTAGATAGAGAGGAATTTTCCCTGAAATGGATCATACTGAGTCCTCACCCTCATCTTACAGAGATGATATGATTTGGGACCTCGATTTAAGGCTGCAGCGAGCTGAAAGTTTGGGGGATGTTGGAATAAAATGGATATATGTAGGGACAGCATGAGTCTTTGGGGCCGGAGAGTGGACTGTGGTAGGCTGAATGTTACTTCCCACAAATTCACAATATAGTCCTTGAAAGGATTTTGAAGGGACTTCGAAGATGTGATTATGTCAAGGATGTATTATCCTGAGCTGCTCTAAGTAATCACAAGCATATATGAGGCAGAGGGCGTTCTGGCTGCAGTAGAGGAGAAGGCAAGGTGACCACAAGCCAGGACTGACTTGGCCAGGAGCCAATAAATTCTGGTAGATTCTAGAAGTGGAAGAGACAGGGAATGGATTTTTTTTTTCCAGGAACTTCCAGAAATAATCTAATACCTTGGTTTTAGTCCATTTAAGGTGTATTTTGGACACCTCATCCCCATAACCATAAATACATACTTTTGAATTATTTCAACTCACAGTAGCTACCATATGGGCAATGGGAAACTATGAATGGAATCTTGAAGATTTCAGAATAGTATACTTGTATTCATAATCCTTATTAATTTGTCTTTGAGATGTCTTTCCCTATCACAGTGGTAGTCATTTCTGAGCCATTTTAGGGAATGCTCTGCCTATTTGTCACTGTTTCTGTGTGGTTACAATAAGCAGTCACCGTCTGCTTTGGTTTGGAACAGGGTTTCACCATGTAGCTAAGTCTGGCTAGTCCTTTTGATCCTTCTGTCTAGTCTGTAAAAGTCACAAACTATCCTTGCACTCTTACCCTAAGCATAGAGAAATGGGAACAAGTCAGCCTAGGGCATGAGAGAGAGAGAGAGAGAGAGAGAGAGAGAGAGAGAGAGAGAGAGA
>NC_034590.1:55954219-55962993 GCF_900095145.1 Mus pahari | reverse complement strand
AGAGAGAGAGAGAGAGAGAGAGAGAGAGAGAGAGAGAGAGAGAGAGAGAGATTGAGAGAAGAGTATTTGCTTACCTGATGAAGATTGACTCACTGGCATATTGTCAGAAAAACTGCACCTTAAAATTGAACCAAGGACCAAAACGAGGGAAGGAATTGTGCACCAGCTTTGGGCATGGGCTGTGACAGACAATGCCAATCATACAGCTGGAGAAAGGGAGAGAAAGAAATTGCACAAAGCTAAGGAAAGCCTTCATCAAGGTATCATCAAGGCTGTAGCACCCAAGTGAAGGTATGGATTCTTGCTAGTGCAGCTTCACCTGGCCCTCCTTCTGACCTGTTGGTCCGTCAGGCTGTGGAGCTCTACCTCTTTTGATGGCAACACTGGTAAGCCAGAGTAAGAATATCGGGAAAGGCTGTGAGGTGATGATCTTGCTTGGCCTTGCACTAAATGACCCTCCTCTTGAAGCAGCCTTGGGGAACTCTCGTTCCTTACAGAATTACTCTTAACATTATATTCTTACTTTTAGTTGATGGGGCACTGAAAAGTCCTACGGATGGACATTACCCTGCCCCTAAACAAACATAATAAAAAATTCTACACAATTGTGACACGGTGTCATGTAAGACAAATACACACCATGGAGATACCTGTTCATGGGTGCAAATCTTGTGTGCATTGGTAGAGGATTTTGAAAAGGGGTAAATCTTTCTGGCTGCAGAATAAGGCAGGTCCATCTTAGGTGGTGTTCACAAAAGGTACCTAGCCTACACTTTCTCACAGTCCGCCACTAGCCTAGGAATAGAATGTCCAATAGAAGAGTCTGGTGAACTTGGGTTTGATACCCATGCTGGTCTCCTCTGAGCCTGCTTTCTTGTTGAGCTTCGTTACCTGCACTGACACACATGTGCTTCTATGCTTCTTGGATTTACCTTGCTGTGAAGCCTTGCTCTACTTAGCTCACATAATTGGTATGTACCTAGGGATCTGGATTCTCTTGTTGACTCTAACCACACACACCTATACCAGTGGTTCTCAAGCTTCTAATGCTGCCACCCTTTAATACAGTTCCTCAAGCTGTAGTAATCCCTGATCACAAAATTATTTTGTTGCTACTTCATAACTGTTATAAATCATAATGAAAATATCTGATATGTAGGATATCTGATATGTGATCCCCAAAGGAGTCATGACCCACAGGCTGAGAACCACTGCCTTATGCCAGTTTTCTCTTGTTCAGTCCTCAGTCTAGCATTCAGCTTGGCTTATGTATTCCCTGCTAAGAACATTCTTCTGGTACATAGCTCATCGTGTCTCCTACCAGTGTTTCCCACTGAAAGGGAGAGGATATCCACAAAGCCACATCCCACACTGAGCCTATGATGACATACGAGAAGTCTGAGTTCTGTCCATGACTGGCTCTTATGCCTGCTAGACCTTCAACCTTCAACACCAAGGAGAGCTTTTCTGCTCCTCAAGTTGAAAAAAACCTGATGCAAATATATCTTCTGACAACAAAGGTCATCATCTATCCAAGAATCCAATTATACTTATAAGAAGAGAGAAAAAAAACAGAAGGAATATTTTAAAAGTTAATGAACAGTTCCCTGTGCTGAAGAAAGAAAGCCTTACATCTTTTAGAAAGATCAAGCAAATTCGAGACACTTCAGAGGGAGAGAGACTCCATTCTTCTTGGTGATAGCTTATTTCCAAAGATAACCCTGTTATATATGAAAAGATATAAAGAGAAAGGAGAAAATGGGTTATCTATAGAGGAGAAGATCTCATTCCTAGGATCAGGTAGACTTTCTACAGTTTACATCTGAGGAGAGCATCCACGGGGCACGGAAGAAGAGGATTCGGCACTGAATGGGACTGTGCACCAGTGAGAGCAACAGAACTCATTTCTTCAGACAGTGAAGAATCTTAACTACTCATACATGCTAGACAGACACAGCCCTCATAGCAACAGCATCACATTCTATGACGCAGTACTTCTGCTCCAGGAACAAATAGAAGTAAGGAGTTAAAGGAAAATAAAGACATGAGAGACTGAAAAATTCAATAATCCATTCAACCAATTATAACAATTTGAAGCTACAAGTGCTAAGAATAATTTTTGGAATGCTTCATAATAATTTGCATCTTCAATTTCACATTATTATAACAAAAATTTGTGAGAGAGTGGTGACAGGACATTAGAATTATTTTTATATTGTTTGGCTAATGCCAGTGAATATATGATTACTTTTAACATATGATTAGGAAAGTATAGATTACAAAATATGTTTAGACATGTAGTGATAACATTGGTAAAAATGATAGCAATGATTTGAATAATATTGAATCAATAAACTAATGGACATTGTTGTATTAGTATCTTGTATCTATTTGTATCTACTATCTGTATCTACTTTGTATCTACTAAAGCAATGAGTTTCACAAAGATATTTTTATATATACTTGCAATGTACTTTGATCTTGTCCATCCTCCATTACTCTCTTCTGCCTTCCTTGTTTTCTCCTGCTTCATCCCTTTTCACATCCCTAATGATCCCCTTTGACTGTCATGACATTTCAGCTCTCAAGTTTTAATGTATAAAAGAAAACTTTTGATATTTATTTTTCTGAGTTTGGCTTATTTTGTTTAGGATGATGATTTCCATGCCTCCATCTATTTTCTTACATCTAAAGTAATTTCATTCTTTATGGCTAGCTGAAACTCTAGTTATCAATAAACACTACATTTTCTTTATCCCTTTGTCCTTACAACAGAGAAAATGAATGCCCAGGCTGACCCAGGTCTTGTCTATTGTAAACAGTACAGCAGTAAGTTTATACTTCAAGTGTTATCTACTGCATGCCGACTTGGATCCTTTCGGGTATAGAAACAGGAGTATTATGGGCGGCTCATGCAGCAGTTCAGTGTTAATTTATTTTGAGGAACCCCTATCATTGATTTGCATGGCCACCTTATAAACTTGTTTTCCAACCAAATAGTGTATAAGGATTCCCTTTTTCCATGTATGCTTGCAAACATTTGTTGTAATTTTCTCTATGATGGATATTATAACTGTAATGAGATGGAATAGCAGTGTATTGTTTGTTTGTTTGTTTGTTTATTCTGTTTGGTTGCTTAAAAAACAAAAACAAAAAACCAGAATGTGAGTCTGTAGCCCCAAATGGCCTGGGACTTTCTAATTGGCCTAGTTTGGCCTCAAGCGTGTCCTGTTCTCCTGGCTTCAGCCTTTAAATGCTGAGATTACATGTGCACCTACCACACCATACACAGGTTCAGTGTTGCCTTTCTTCCTGTTTCCCCGATGGCTGACACATAAATGTTTTCTTCATGTATCAGTCAATCATTTCTCCTTCATTTGAAGAGTTCTCATCATTTCACTTGCCCCTCCCCCCTTTTTTTATTGATGACTACTGGCTCTTTGGGTGCTTAGCTTTTTTGAGTTCTTTATACATTATGGATATTAATTGCCTATCAGATGAATAGCTGGTAAAGACTTTCTCCCATTATGTTAGCAGTCTTTCACTCTGCTCTGCTATTTCCTTTGCTGGGTAGAAGCTGTTTAAATCGATATAACCCTATTTGCCAGCTCTTGCAATGATTTCCTGAGCGCCTGGAGTTCTTTTCAGAAAGTCCTTGCCTATGCTTAGATCTTGAAGTATTTGCTTTGCACTTTTTTGAAGTAGCTGCAAAGTTTCAGGTGTTACTTTAAGGTCAGTTTGAGTTGCTTTTGTAATGGGGGCTGGGGGGTGGGCGGGCAGGGAGATGAGGCTCTACTTGCATTCTTTTGCATGTGGATATCCAGTTTTACCAGCCAGCACTGTGTGTTAAAAGAAGCCATCTCTTTTCTGATGTATGCTTTCAGCACCTTTGACGAGGTAACTGTAACTGTGCGGACTTGTCTCTGGGTCCTCCGATCTATTCTGAGTCTCACAGTCAACATGTCTGCTTTATGTTCCTGCTATACTGCTTTACTCACTGTGGCTCTGTAGCATTGTTTAAGGCACATATGCCTACAGCACTGTTCTTTTTGTTGAGGAGTTCTTTGAATATTTTGAATCTTTTGTACTTGTACATGAATTTTAAGGCTTCCCACACTATTTCCTTGAAAAAAATAATTGGGACTTTAAAAATATTGATTTGTTTATTTCTATTAATGTGTGAGTACCTGCATGAGTTTATGGGCAACATGTATGTACAGGTCCTTGTGGAGACCAAAAGAGAGTGTTAGATCCCCTGAAACTGGAGTTCCAGGTAGTGCTAAGCCACCCAAAGTGGGTGTTGAGAACCCAACTCAAGATCTTTCCAGGAGTAGTTTATGATCTTAACCTCTGAGCAATCTCTCCAAGTCTACATGTCATTTGGATTTTAAGGGGTTATAATGAAACCATGAATCTTTTTAAGTGATGTGGCCATTTTAATGATATTGATTTTGTTGAATAAAGGAGGTATTTTGATGTTCCAGGGCAGTGGTTCTCAACTTGTGGGTTACAAAGCTCTTGACAAACCTCTGTCTTCAAATGTATTTACATTATAATTCATAGCAGTAGCAAAATTACAGTTTTGAAGTAGCAACAAAAAGGAGCTACTGCTTCTAGTATATTTATTTTTGCTCTGATACTTGGCTAAAAAGTTTTATTCAAATATTAGAGTTTTCTGGTGGCGCTTATACGGTAGAATCACAGAATCAGCAAGCAGGAATGTGTGGGCTTAGCATCCCTCCATTTTGTTGTTTTTCTTTCCTTACTGCTCTGGCCAAGATTTCGAGTACAACTGAGTAAGAGTGGCAGCCATGACCATCCTTATCTCATTTCCAATTTTAGAAGTGTTTTCAGGTTTTTTTCTCACTTAGTACAACACTAGTCAGTTTGTTATATGTCATCTTTATTATATTGTACCAATCTCATTTTGTTGTTGTGATAAAATACTGTGACCAAGACAATTTAAGTAGGAAGAATTTGTTTTGGCTTCTGGTTCTAGGGAGAGGGTCCATAAGGTGGAAGAGGCATGGAGGCAGGCAGCTGGAGCAGGAAGCTGAGAGAGCACATCTTCAACAACAAACATGAAGCAGGGCGAGTGAACTGGAAGTCTGCAAGGGTACAAACCAAAGCCCATCCTCAGTGACCTATTCCTCTAGCATGGTTCCACTGACCAAAATTCCCATAGCCTACCCAAACTGTGACACCACACAGGACCAGGAATTTAAATGTCTGAGCCTATTAGCGGTCATTTCTCATTTAAGCAGACTTGAATATATAAAAATGCAGGTCCCTTTGTGGTTTGATAATAAGGCTCTTTAGGGTGGATCTTTGCTCCAGTACCACTGAACAAACCAGAAAATAATGTCAGTTATCCCATTTGCATCTGATTGATGCACACACATCAGGTTTCTTGTATTAAACTGGTTTTTTTCTTTTTTTTCTTTTTTTTCAGAGTGCTGTATTTTTGCAAAGTATACCTTCAGAGATATTTTGCTTAAAGCTCTACTGAGATGAGCATGGTGGCACACGTCTTTAATCCCAGTACTTGGGAGCCAGAGGCAGGCAAATTTCTGAGGTTGAGGCCAGTCTGGTCTACAGAGTGAGTTCCAGGACAGCCAGGGCTACAAAGAGAAACACTGTCTCGAAATAAACCAAAAAAAAAAAAAAAAAAAAAAAAAAGCTCTACTGAGAAGATCTTAGCTCTTCCCTATAGTGTTGCTAAATGGCCTATGTTACACTTTATTGTTTCTTAGAAAAATTGTAAGTCCATTCTGGGTTTTACCTGGACTTTGTCTACCAGTTGCCCTTCAGCATCTTTCTATACCACCCTCCTCTGCCCATATCTGTGCCTTTTGTTTGAATCTCTTAGAGATGGAGAAAAGTGCTAGGTGTCTACCACGCCATCTTTTCTCCCTGCTAAAGGACATTCTCATTGCCTGTAGAGATTATTCATTCTGTTCAGATGCCCATAGAAAAATGATTTAATATACATTTACAAAGAATATTCACAAAAGTATATATAAATTCTAAAAAATTTAAGTTGTATGGGCAGCCATTCTAACCACAAAGAATTAAACAAATGGACAAACTGATAGCTTTATGATTCAAATGTCATTAAAATAATTATTGGGTTAATGATAGAGTGTAATTACAGAATATTTAGAAAATCACTCTATAGGTGGCCTAGTCGGCCATCAATGGGAGGAGAGGCCTGTGGTATTGCGAAGATCATATGCCCCAGTACAGGGGAATGCCGGGGCCAGGAAACAGGAGTGGGTGGATTGGGGAGCAGGGTGGGGGGAGGGTATAGGGAGCTTTGGGAGTAGAATTTGAAATGTAAATGAAGAAAATATCTAATAAAATGCCTTAAAAAAAGAAAAGAAAATCACTCTATGAGACTAGGCTATAGTAAAACCCATTGGCCAAGATGAGTGACAGCTGTTTACTATACTCAGAGACAAAATCATGATTTTCACCAGAGAACAAGAGGAAAGAAATGCAGTGAAGCAAATACTCAACCAAAGAAGATGTACAGACAGCACCAAGGGCATCTGGAAGATAGGATTAGCAGAGCTAAGAGTGGTAGTCAATAATTGATAAAGCAAATCAGCCAAATTAAAAACAAGACCTACAGCAGGTTCTTTGTTAAAGTCTGAATCTAGACAAACTTGAGATAAGTTTAGAAGAGAAAAACCAAATACACACCCCTAGGAAGGAAATGAGCTATAACTAACTCTCTCTCTCTCTCCCTCTCTCAATATATATTTTATAGTCTCTATATTTTTTATATAGATAAAAACCCTAATGAGCTGATTCTGTGTAAAACTCCACCAAGACCCAGGAAAACATCAACAATGGTGTTTTTCCAGGGGAAAAAATTAAATGGTCAAAACTGAGTGAAAATCTCAAATTAAACAACCATATGAAATGTTTGTCCTGAGTGTTTCCTTGCAATGAGTTGGGTTAAGTCCCAGCAGGTGGGTCAAGTCCAAGTTCATGAAGCTGACTATCATCCTGCAAGGGTCATGGGCTGCCCTTGGAACAACTCTGGATCAAGGTCATGCATTCTTTTTCTGGAAACACCGGGGTTGTACATCTACAAGACATGCTTCTCCTCATGGATCCTAAAGCAACAACAACATATTTCCTGCTAGTATTTCTATTGAGCTGCTCTGTTAGAGCACCTATTCTGAATATTTGGTTTATGACTAAAGCACCACAGGGTACTTATTTATGACCAAAGGGCTAATCACTTCCAGATGGAGTGACCCTTGAAGACAAAGGTTGGCCTGGAAAAACTCACAAAACAACTAGGAAGTTAGCTCCAGTCTCATCCACATAGCTCTGCATAGGTCCTTCAGTGTAAGGCTGGGGGTCCCAGTCTTCTTCAGCCCTCTTCCACGACTCCTAATGTCATAGCTCCATCCATCTGCTTACCCATTTGGGCTACATTGCTGGAACAGTAGCTGGCTTTCAGGATGGCTGAATTCAGATCTGCCCCAGAACTCACAGCATTAGGAGTTTAAAGCAACTGCTCTTTTTCCCTATTTTTTCCATTAATGAATTTATTTATTCACGTTGCATCTTGATTGCAGGCCCCTTCTCCTCCCATCCTCTCTCCCCTTCTCCTCTGAGAAGGGGGAGGTACTCCTGGATACCAACCCACCCTGACACATCAAGTCACAGCAGGACTAGGAGTTAGTGACAGTTCCTGCTCTGCTCCAAGAGCAACTTCTCTTTACCTAAGGCAATAGATGGCTCTTCTCCCTGTGATGGTTCCATTACTGGGGTTTCATAGCTTTTTCCTCCCACTGGATTTTTGTTTAGGGAACTATGGGCTACTGAAGCAAATTTCTATATCTTCAGTCCCTCAGAGAAAGAAGAGGACCATCACTTAAGTCTTCACTTCCAGGGACTCTTGTATATGTTCCTGGACCTTTCTGGCATCTTCCAAAATATTGTCATTAAAGTTTATATCTCAGAAAGAAATGGTAAATTCCATCTTTTTGTATATTCATTCACTTAGAACCAAGGTGACATGTTTTTAATTTTGTGTTTATCTCAGCTTCCACTGAAGAACTTTGAAGACAGTGTTTCCGTTCTCCAAGACCCTACCATACTCTATAGAACATATATTTTCTGGCTTTGCTCACACTAGACACAGGGCAAAGGCACACTGTTTTTTAATAGTACTTTCCCTAAATTAATCAGATCCTTTCTGCAGAGCTATACTGAGATTCTGCATTCCTGTAATTGGCAAAAGCTAAAGTTTTGCAAGTTTTGGAAGAGGTACTTCTTGCTTCAAGTCATCTTTCATTTGTTTTCATACAATGAGATATTCATCATTCCTCCTTAAACTTTACAACTGTTAAATGGCAGCAGGGCCAACCAGTTGACCCGTCTTTCACTGTCATTGAAAAAGTAATGTGGGCCTTGTTTACAAATCATTGGTCTTTTCATATAGAACTGGGAACAATCAAAATTCAATGCAGTGAGGCTGTTTTAGAGTTTAAGAGAACCTGACTCAGACAGAGCAAGAGGCCTGATCAAGAATCTCCATATGTCTCCACAGGGAACCAGAACCCTGCACTCTGGTTGCTAATGCAGCAACTTTCCAAGACATTGACAACTCAGTGGTTTGGTTTCCTTGACTTGGTTCCAGAAGCACAGAAGGTAGTTTCTACCACCAGGACACAAGACAAAACTTGCCGCTCCCCTCCTCCCTCCAGCTTGATCTCTCTCTCTCTCTCTCTCTCTCTCTCTCTCTCTCTCTC
>NC_034590.1:55924093-55954194 GCF_900095145.1 Mus pahari | reverse complement strand
CTCTCTCTCTCTCTCTCTCTCTCTCTCTCTCTCTCTCTCTCTCTCTCCTCTATTTTTTACATTTCCCATGTAGAGTCACAAGCTGAGCCTCTCCAACACTGTGGGCAGAATAGCAACAAATCAAGCTTTGACAATAAAGGAAATGTCTACAGAATTGAGACAAGCCTTCCAAGAATCAAGTTCAGAGAAAATCCAGGGAGAATCCTTGTTTCAGCCATGATGTTGTGTGTCTGTTTCTGGAAACAATTTTGGTAAAGTTAAGGCAGTTTCACAGCCTGTTATGTAGCAAGCCTCATTAATCTTTTCCTTTATTGTTTGTGCTTTTTGTGACTTCTTAACTTCTTTCCTGCCTTGATATTTTGGGTGTGACCTACGTACATATTCTAGAATTTTGAAGCATGATCTTTCACATTCAGGCTTATAGTGTATCTGAAATGGATTTTCACGTAGGATTTAGCTATCTGTCTTCCTATATACATCAGCAATTGTCTCTCCCTGCCTATTGACTACTCTGTCCTTTCTTTCATGATTTACAATGCTATTTCTAGCTCATATCTCCACAGGCATCCATCTCTAGATGCTTTATCACTTTGTATTTGCTTACTGTCTACATCTGAGCCAATTCCACAGTCTCGGGTTGCATTAAAATGGCATTATCATGCATCTTGCAGTATGCTGCTCCTACTCCCTCTTGTAATTTCCATTCAAATGTTTCTTAGCTCCTCACTGCATACAGGCTAGGAGGATCTTGTTAAGTCAATGAAAACCGCTATAGGGGTGTTGACTGGATTTGCATTGAACTTGTAATTCAAGTGAATTATTATGTACATGATATAACTTTTGTATTCATGAGAAGGTATTTAGACTCTCCTGTCAATTAATCATACTTTATATAATTTTATTCATAAGAAAACATTTTCCTGTTTATTACAAAATATTTTGTGGTTTTGGCATTGATGTAATCAGTAACATTGTTTTTTTCTTTTTACATTTGATAGACTGCTTTTGGAATATACCAATAATACATACATATATACATACACACACCCACATACACACACATATATGCACACACACATACACACATACATACACATACATACACACACAAACACACACACATATGCACACACACATACACATACATACACACACATATGCACACACACACACACACACAATGGGCTGGCAAGTTGGCTCAGTGTGGAAAGGCATTTGTCATCAAGCTTGACAACCCAAGCTCAGTCCTTGGAACCCCCATGGTAGGAGAAGAAAACAACTCACTCAAGCTTGCCTCTGGCCTCCATACACGCACCTTGGTATGGGTGTACTTTTGGCCCATATATGCATGTGCACATGAGCCCATGTGCAATAAAAATCACTTTTGAACATAGATGCAAGTGGTATCTGGACGGCCAGCAGCCTGGTTGGCTTAGAGAAGAGCTTTATTGACTTTTACAGCTGCTCTCTGACCTGCATTACTTCTATGCCTGGTCTTACTTCACATCCAGATGTTGAGGTCCTTTTTAATATTAAGGTTAATATTTTATAATATGTTTTAATATAAAATTTTAATAATATAAACATATATTTATATTTAAAATATAGATAATAATATAAAATATACAATTTTAATAATAAATTTTACTATTAAGTAGGACATTGTTTTAGCAGGAAATAAGAAAATAAATTCAGTGAAGGCTAGCAAACACATCAGGACTTTTTTTTCTAAAAACATGTTTTCTTCTGTGGTATCTTTCATGTACTCCTGCTCTCCTGGCTCTGTTAGGAGTCGATCAGACCATGCTAATTAGTTCAGACAGGAAGCAGTAGGATACATGAGCCTACAGTGGACAATAAGCCTTTTGTGTGTGAGAGGAACCAATTCCAAGGCTGGACAGCCTCAGGGCAGAATTCTCCAGGCCCTCTTTCCGTCCCAAAGGGTCAGAACACAAGGGTCTGTGGCTATTCTACTGAGGACAGCACTCTGCCACTCTCCTGATGGTCTCCCCTTGATACTGTCTAGTGTTCCCCTGCTGATGATCACTGTAACCCTGTCCGCTCCCCGACTCTGCAGCTCCTCAGAGAGCATCCTAACATGTTTGCTAGCATTGCTCTAGTGTTTGTATCTATTATTTTCTTAATTTGCGAATTTCACCAGGATGCAAAGAGAGAGAGGCAAGTAATCAATTCCCCTTTAGAGATGAGCAGGATGCCCCCATCTTTTGGCTCTTCTGTCTCTTAACTAGTCTGTTATTATCTTATTCATGGAGATGGTGGCTTATTGAATTTTATTGCATGCACACAGCAGACACTTTTAAGATGTTTACTTCTGTTTGGGGGAATCCATCATTCCTCCATATTTCCCTTGACTACTGAGTTCTAGCTTCTTCCTTAATGTTATGAAGAAAAAAAACAAGACAAAGAGTATGTATTTCAGGTTTACAGGCACCCATCTTTCTGGGTTGTTGGAGGAAACTTATTATCAATGTTACAGACTCCTACAATTAAAAGTCTCTTTTTAGATTAAATGATCACCAGACTTTTAAAAACTATTTTTTTTTAAATCAAGGATGAGTTCAGCCTCCCATTCTTTAGGCTTTCTGGGTCCCATCTCCCCTCCTTACTTAACTTCCGGCAGATGTGTGGTTGTATGGAGGGTCATTATGCCCTTGTGATGTGGTGATGAGCATTTTGAGATCCATACAGAGTGTTCTGGATCTGTACTGGCTTCTGATCCCTGGTAGGGTGACTGCTGGATGTATCTGGTCCATCTGATCTTTCGGGAAAAGTGCATTATCTCTTCTTGTTTCTAAGTCCTCACCAGGGTTATCCCCTCATCCTAACATTGAAGTCTTTCTGGCCTCCCATAGCATATTCTAGGACAGCTGGATGAGTGATGTCTAGGTGCCTTACCAGCTATGCACAGACAGATGGAACCAAGAACAGGAGCTCAGGTGTGTTTAACTCATTCCCTCCATTCCATTCTTCTCGTACTTGCTAACTAAGGTTTCAGCACGTCCACAGTCCTGCAGCTTCCTCTGGTCTTATGCTTTCTAACTCTTCACACAAACCCTAGAGTAGACTAGAGTGAAGCTGGGGAAAGAGATTGTATTGTTTCCTATCTTCTGGTTTTGTGTTATTTCTAAGTCTCCCAGGTTAGAGTGGACAGGTTTTTAGACTTTCTAGATCTACTGTCTAACAACTGATGCTTTCCTTGACCTGTTGTGACAGGATGACATTGAGGTAAACATAGAATCAGTAAGTGTTAGAAATCTTTAAAGCAGTCCACTATCATAGTGACATCCAGCTGTGTGGCAGGGACACCCTGTTTGAACATGTCATAGTATTGTGTGGGCTGCGCATAGTGCCTATACGGACGGTCCTGATCACACAGTTAAACCATATACGAATCCATAATTGGTGAGAAATTAGTGAAAACTGTAAGAATTCACTCACTGGCAAGCTTGAGATATATTACCATGGGTGAAAGTATAGTGACATCCACTCTCCCGCAGAATAAAGGAACTATGATCTAGATATTCTACTGCCACCTTAGGCATATAAAAATACCCGCTGTTCCCTTTATTTGGATTTTTAAAGCAGCATTTTGTCTTGACTACAAACTTCTATGTAGTAGGAAAATAACTTTTTGTCTGACATAAGTTCAAATGGATATTTTAGAAACTCTATGTCATATATTGTGCATTTTTGTGAGGCCAACCTTCTTGGTCCAGCCAAAACATACTAGAACAGAAATATACAGTGACATTCAGAACCATTCTAAGGACTTGAACTTCTAGGCTTAGAAGTTATTTCCTCTATAGACCCCAAATCTGTTGACTCATTCCAAAGTGGCTTTTCTAGAGTTCTCGGGTCAGTAGGATTACATAAGGTAAAATCAATTCTGTTTCCAAATCTGCAGCAAAGTAATTGCAGATTGCATCCTGCTGGGCTGGCAGGCCTGATGATTGTCTCTGAAAGCCTCTGGTAATGTGGGTGTCACCACCATTAGCAAGAGGGAGGACTTTCAGTTCCTAGTTCTTAAATATTCATAACCTCCTAAATGTCACAGATATGAGCACATGCTTACATACTTCTGCTGAGAAAAATGTTCAAAATTTTAATGAAGCCAAAGATTCACAGATCTTCCTGTGTCCAGCTAGGGGCAGCTGTGACTAACAGCTTTGAGGTTATTTGAATTTCTGTACTGTCCTTTATTTAACTTGCTATTCATTATTGATTAGAAAATTACATAACTCCAAGAGGAAGAGGCAACTTGGAGAATGCTGATAGATGTCAGGTGATTATCGCCTGATTCAACACAAAGACTTTTGTCTGGTTATTATTATCATTGGGACAGTAAAGCAGCCTCAATATAAATTACTCATTTTACTGGCCTTCCTTTCAGCATTTATACAGACTCACTTTCTACACTTTTTGTTTGTTTGTTTTTGTTTTTTGTTTTTTGACAACTGTCTTGGTCAGTCTGGGTTGCTACAACAAAAACATCATGAGTGGCATGTAAACGATGACCACATATTTCTTCCTGTTCTAGTGCTTAGGGAATCAAAAATCAAAGAAAGGACAGGTTGGTTGTCTGATGGGACCTGCTATACATAGGCATCAATTTTTGATGCGGCCTTGTATAAAAGAAAAAGAAGCAAAGCTTTATAAGACTCTGATTCTCTCTCTTTCTTTCCACCTGTCTGTCTGTCTCTTTTTCTTGGGTAGTGAACCTAGGGCCTATGGTCTAATCCACTGCACTATATTCCCAGTTCTTTCTTATTATTTATTTATTGCTTTTAAATTTAACTTATAGGTATATATGTTTTGTTCGCATGTTTATGTACCACATGTATGCAGTGTCTGTGGGAGCCAAAAGAGGGCATCTGGGACTGAAAGAGGGCTATGAGTCTCTTGTGGGAGACAGGATTGAACCCTGATCCTCTGGAAGAACAGCCAGGGCTCTCAACCACTGAGCTATTCTTCAGGCATCATCATCATCATTAGCAGCAGCACCACTTGCAGCACCAGCATCATCTTCTACTACTACTATTACTACTTAAACAGGGTCTTGCTTAATAGTCTGGGCTGGCCTTGATCTTACTCTTGAGCCCAAACACGCCTTTAATTTGCAGCTGTGATGATAGACTGGTAGTCTTTTAAAAGGGCACTAATCCTGTTTCTGTTGGCTCTATGTCATGATCTGATCAGTCCCATTGGTCATTCCTAATACTGTTGTTGCACATGAGATTAAGTGTCAGTCTCCAAGTTCACAGGATACCTTCAGACTACAGCACCAGCTTTACAGTCTTGTTAGTTCTCTCAATAATTAACTAAATTAATCACTGTCACTTGCTCATTCTATACTTGTCTAGGAGTTGCAATTTTAACATTTTCGAAAAAATAGGCTTTGATACTTCTATCGTGTCCTTGGAAACAAGACCGTGTCAAAATCAAGACTCGTTCCATCATTTACAGAGACAATGTAATGACAAGCAGACTCTTTCCAAAGGTCTAACAGTTTCTCTTTCTTCTTAGCAGGTGAGTTGATGCTGCTTGGTAGCTGAAGGTAACCTCTATGCTCTCCTATAAAATGTGAAGCCTTGCAGGTGATCTGCCTACTTGGTGGTGAGGACAAGAGAGTGGGAGAATTCAATGTTCTGTGACATATGGGGAAGGTGCCATTTGGGTGCTTGTAACCAGTGGGTTATAGATATAGTTCTGGTTTGTCTGAATTTTGTAGGCCTCCATTGCTTAAGCCATTGGCTATAACAACTCAGGCTTTGTTGTCTGGTTGCTTCCCTGAAGTAGATTCCCAGGAGCTCTTGTGAGCTGCAGAACCTGAACAGTTGCCTCCTATATATATACTCAGTGGCTGACCCAGGCCCTATAATGGGCTTTCTCCTTACTGCCAATCTAAGAGTTATGAAGAGCCCTAGAGATGGGCTGCAGTCATTCTGACCATTGCTTACAATTTCTTGTGGTTAAAAAAAAAAAATGTGTCTTATTTCTTCCCCAAACCATTAAACTTAGTGCTATGGAGTCATTCATAGAATCTTCTTGCTATTTTAAGATTTTGGCCAAATCTGCAGTGATTCCTCTTGCCTCCCAGGCACGGCAGTTCACATTCTTCCTTTCTCTCTCATTAGTTTATAACTCTGCCAATCCCTGGCCCAGCAGCTCTTGACTTTTTGCTTTCTGGTTCTTTAGCTCATGTCATTCTGTAATCTCCTACCTTTGATTTTCTCTGGGTTTAATTTACTTTTCTTTTTCTACCTCGCTGAGTTGGGAGCTTTCATTATTGGTTTTTGACCTTTCCTTGTTTTCTAAAGTCCACATTTGGAATTGTAAAGATTCCTCTAAGCAATAGCCTGCACGCTCCAAATGTTTTAGGATCTCCATTATTTTCTTCTTTGATGGGTGAATTGCTAAGGATGTTGCTTGATTCCCAAACAGAACTTTTCTAGCTATCTTCTTACCCCTGTTCTGTCTGTCCTCCCTCTGTTCTCTACCTTGCTCCTAAATCATATGGGTGGGGATGTGGGGATCTTCAAGGTCCTCACTGCTCTCAACTTCTCCCCTGCATCTTGTCTACAAATCTGACTAATAAGAAAGATCTTGTCGGACGGTGGTGGCACATGCCTTCAATCCCAGCACTTGGGAGGCAGAGGCAGGTGNATTTCTGAGTTCGAAGCCAACCTGGTCTACAGAGTGAGTTCCAGGACAGCCAGGGGGGGAAAAAAAGAAAGAAAGAAAGAGAGAAAGAAAGAAAGATCTGGAGGCAGCCCTCTGACTTCCTCTCTCTTCCCTTTCCCTCCACATTTTGCTTCACCCTGTTACATTTAACTTCTTGTGTCAGCATCCCTTTCTTGAATGCAAGCCACCTCATTAAAAACGTGAAGATGGTAAACACCATGGGAGAGACTTATGAGCCAGGTCCTACACATTGTTTTGTAATATGCTAAATAAGGAAGAAAATGAGGGAAGATTGATTCTCCAGGAGAAAGCCTGACCGTGTTTCTGCTGCATCCCTGTGTTTTGGTTGTTGGTCTCTGACCACCCCTGTGCTTTTTTTTTTTTTTCCTGCATGCCTCTGTCACATTCTCATCATCTCCCTGCATGACTTGCACTCAACATTATGAAATGGGAAAGAGCACATTAACTTGTTTAATGTTATCTTAGAACATAGAAAAGGTCTATGCACAGCCACTTCTATTTGCCCATAATTTATATTTTAGAAAAGGATTTCCATTTGTGGTATTTTCAAGCATGAACAACCAGTGGGATCTTGTGATTATTCAGCCATGATACATCAAAAGACTGTGGAAATCTCCTGTACCCTGGGTGATATGGAGCTTCTGGGGTCGGGATGGGCCAGAACCATGGGGATCAGTAACAGCTTCGGTTGTGACTGGAAAGAAAGATAGTGGGTAAGGGGTAGCCTGGCTGCCAGAATAGGGAACCCTGGCTGTGGAGAGCCCTAAAGGCTGCCAGGCAGGAAAGACACTGGGCTGAGAACCAGACAGAGCTGCAAGGTATTGCAGCGACGGGAAGTGAACACAGGAATAGCCCTGGCTTCTGTGACTTCCTTCACTTTGAGTCTCAGAGGAATTGTTCACAATCTTGGCAGCCTCCAAATATGTTAAACCAGTGGCCAAAAGCATCTTGAAGAAATTGGATTTTCATTTCTAATCTGATTGCCATTTAATCTGTTGCCCTTTGTGTGATTACTTACCATTTGCATTGCTAAACCCTGGCAAAGAACCTCTCAATTGATTTTTCTTCATCTTGAGACTGTCTGACTTTGCAGCCCAGTCTTGACTCAAACGTATAATTCTCCTGCCTCATCCTTCTGAGTGCTGGGATAACACTTTTTTTTTTTTTTAATGCTAAGCAGCAGCACTCTTCTTTAAACAAGAAACTGAGTTAGGTGCCATAGCTGGGCAGTGACGGTCTTCTCAGCAGTATGACATACCAGCTCTTGATCAAGATTCCCTTTCATTAAACCCTCAAATCCTCAAAACACCCCAGGCACAGAACTCCCAAGTAACATCCCTTATCCTCAACAATGCAGCTATGCTTCTGCAGCATCGTCTCACCACCACAGTTCAAACCCCAAAGGTCTCTGCAAGGGAAGCTAGAAACCAGACCCTTGGCGATATTGCCTGGGATTCAAAGTCTCAGCTCCAGACGGCTGCCTGACTGCCAGCTGTGTGGCCTTAGAGCAGCCATGCAAAGCCAAGTCTTAGTTTCCTTACTTTTACAATGAAATCGTAATATCCTACTGGCTCACTGGGCCTCTGAGAAGTAAAAAACAATATAAGTCCACAGCTCGTGTTTTTGTGTTTCCTGTTTCCTTCTGTGGATGTCTAGTCCTCCAAACAGGTTGCAGGTATACAAGATGCCCCCACCCTCTAAGCTATGTTGCAACTTCCCTGTCAGCATGGCCCCTGCTCTCCTCTGACAAGGGGGCATCCCATAAGGACCAAGACCTCTAAGATGCATTGACCCTGCCCAAAGTGAGCTTGGAGCTGGAGCTTCCTGGAGCTGATAAAGACCAGACTGTGTCAACTCATACAGTGGTGGTGAAGATTCTAGAGAAAACCTATCAAATCCACATCCTGTACAGTGACTCACACAGACTGTAGGTAGCTGCAAGCCACCAGCTTGGCTGTCTCTGGGAGTGATTAATCGCCCTGAAATTAATGGTCCCTTAAAGGCAGCCGCCACAGAGGCTGTGTGCATCCATAAAGCAGAATTCATTGCATCTGTAGAGATGTTTGTGAGGACAGACATCCACCCCCCGCACTGGACACCCGTAACCCTCCAGAACCCACAGGGCTTGTCCACGGCTTCGAAGTGGCCAGGAATGAAGTGACAATCACAGTTCCTTGCTGCCTCCTCTGTCCACACGAACAAAGAAACATGGATCTTCAGAACAGGGGTGGTCTTGCTGGGGACAAGCTGAGTGAGCCTGAGACATGGGTAGATCAGGTGTAGTGTAATGGGGAACAGGGTCCTTGTATTCAAGGCAGAAACCGAGAAACAAAGAAAATATCCCCCCTCATTAAAATGCACTGCATACCTCACGTGGGGAGGGTTTGGGGGAAATATATGGATTATGGAAAAGTGACATTTTGTAGGCTGCTCCTCTGAGATGAAGGCATTTAAGATGAAATGTTGAAAACAAGTCATTACTTGTGTGTTGTCTTAATCTAAGAAATGCTAAGTCAGTGGGACAGTTAGAGTCAAGGGTGTTAGTTGGAAAATTAGGGCAGGAATAGAATAAGGGACAGAGGGGGATGGGGCCGTGGTTTATGCAAATTATGGAAAAATAAACACCACCATTCCATCCTCTGATGCTTTGGAAAATCATTAATGTCAAAATGTCACAGTATCACAGGCAGCCAAGGCTGCTTCTCAGTACTCCATAGTACACTTTCGCTCTAGCCATTTTTGAACATACATCTGCTAAGGTCCTTCCCTTACTTTTTAGGTATGGCCCAAGAGGAAGCCACAGTGAGATGCTGAGAGCCTTAGAAGGGGGCCTGTCCTCTGTGTTTGAGCTGTGCCCTTCAGTGGTTGTGTGACTTTAGATAGATTTCACGATTTCTCTGTGCTGTCCAGCGAGGGCTCCTCTTCCTCTGTTCTCAGCTACTCTTGGATTTCAACCGGAGGAAGAGGGGAAAAACTCTTGAACTGGCTGGGCCAGGTAGACACAAGGTACCTCTCTTAAGCTAAGCAGATAGAGAGCCAGTATGTGGGTCTCCTCTGTTCCTTACCCCATTAGACTCTAGCAAGGACCCAGAAGGTTTCCAAGACCGACAACACTCAGAAACAAATTTCTTCCTCTCAGTACGCAAAGTACCACCTCAGTCACGGGAAGGGTACAAGAGAGGAGTGCCCTGAGCCAAGAGCCATCATATACCTGGGCCCTGGTGGAGTCGCTTGTCAGCACACTGGCCTGCTTAGTTCAGAATCACACAAGACACTCACCCTAAATCACACTCATTTGCATAGCCTAGTTGTAGGTTTGACTGACTGGGGCAGAAGGCATGCTGGGAGTGGCCTAACAAGACTGCTCAAAGCTTCAGGGGAAATCAAGTCCCAATTTCCATTTTCAGCCTGGCTTCTCTCCTGAGGAGGCTCAACCACACTGAGGTGTTCCTGGATATTGTCATGGCTCTGCAAAGTCCTCACTGTGTGGTCAAGACAGGAAACCTTTCCCCTGCCTTCTCAATGTCTTATTTCCTCCTCTCAACTGGCTCATTATAGCTCTGCTCCTTGACAACTGGGCAGTCTGGAGCATATCCTTATCCCTTCGAACCTCAACTTGCTCTTCTGATCAATGGGACACACAATAATATGCTCACAAGGTGGTGGTGAGGACCAAGCGAGGCTGATGCCTGTCAGGCCAGTAGCTGTGTCCCTGGCTCAGAGCAAACCCAGCCCTGCACACTCAGGCACTCAGACAGTGGCCCACTTTTGTCTGGAGCTGTCTAGAAGTCCACAGGTTTAGATTGTTACATAACATGTCCCATAACAGCATGTATGCTCGCTGGTGTAGCATGGAGAGCTCCCTGGGTCTTGCTTCCCACAGAGTAGGGCATTGAGATCATGCCCTCTGCACTAGGGATTCCCACAGCATGGTAATATGACAGGGAGCAGATGAGAGCCCATGGTCAAATCTGCTTTACAGTTCAGGAGGTATGAACAACGCCTGTGCCTTAAAATGGTTAGAAACCAGTGAAAAACAAAAGCCATGAAATATATGAGTATTACAAAATTCCGCTTCTGTGTTCATAGGTAGTTGGATATAGCCCTACATTTTGGCCTACAAGCATCTGTGGTTGTTCTGTCAACTGATGAGCAGCTGTGAAAGACCAAAGGGGAGACAAGTTTTGAAGTATTTTCATTCTGGTCCATTATAGAACATTATGCCAAGTCCTCTTAGAGGTTCTAAGAGATCCGACTTATCTGTCTTACAATAAGCATTTCCTAAATGAGTGAGCATATCATTTTGTCTTCCAGGTTATAAGCTAGCACTCTGAGCAGATAGAGATGCCAGACAAGTTGCCTAGGGTCCACCTTTCTCTCTCACTTATCCTCAACATCTGTCTCCAGCCCTGTGTTCTGCTTTCTAGATCTGCTCTAAGTTCTTCTGTTCTAGGTTTCTCCCGATTCTAGAGTCTTCTGTATGTAGATTTCTTCTGTGGTCTTTGACCACACACTTCTGTCTCCTACATCCACTACCAGACAGGGTATCTCAACCAGCAGCTTGCTTCACAGAGCCAAGTCCAGGCTCTCTGGCTTAATGCTTCACAGAGCCAAGTCCGGGCTCTCTGGCTGAGCCTTCTGACTCCTGACCTGTGGGAAGCACACTGCAGGTCGCTGCTCTGCCCCACTGTTCCTCAGTATGCTGATTTTTCATACCAGTTTTATGCCTGGACTATCTATCCTCATTGCCAGCCAGAGTCTGCAGGCCTGGCTTTGTTTCCATTTTCTCCAGAGACCTTCCTTTATGGCTCTCACTAAAGAGGTACATAAGGTGATGTGGTTTAAGATCCAGCCCCTACTTGCATGAGCCTCTCCTAAACTCTTAGAAGGCACACACTGAAAGACTATGCCTACATGGTCCCCTATTGTAGCAAGATTTCCAGAAGTTAAATGCAGTGGCTGCCGTTTGAGAACCACAGCCAATGTGGCAGCACTCAGACTCTGGGCTCATATCTGTAGATCCCTGAGCATCTGCACTTGGGGAATCTGGGTGTAGAGAAGCTGAACTGGGGCTGCACTTCATGTGGACTTAGCGGCATATATTTATTTAGTCCAAGATGGCTTTTGCATAATGAGCTCATTTGTAACAAGGTTTAAAAGGGTATTTGATGGTAAGGAGGATTTGAGCTCTAATTTTTCTGCTAGTTGACTGTTTTAGGAACACATTCTCTTTGCTCCTTTATGCCCAGAAACTTATCGACAGTCCCTGATACCTTAATTAAATGCAGACTAGTTTGTGCTCTGAGGCCTGCCAATGTCTAACGTTGTTTTTCCACCCTTCACCTATTCTCATGCATTTCCTTCCCCCATCTAACCCTCATGCTTGCTGGGATGCCCCACTTGGACTTGTTGCCCCTTCCTGCTTTTCTTCCTTGAGCTGAAGAGGCTTAATAATCTGTGAAACTCTTATTAACTTTGTGTTATTTCAACATGAAATACTAACTTCCAGGAAGACAAGAGGCAGTTCACTAAGTCTCACAGTGGCGTGGACACAGCAGACAACTGGCAAATGAATGTCATCAATTCATAGAGTCATTAAGATTCATCGTGCCCGAGGAAATTGGAAATGCCTCAAAGGCTGCCAGTCTGGTCATGAGAGAGCATTGACAGGATTTTTTTCACAGACATCTCATGACAATGTGAGTTATGAACTTAATTTTTTTGTGAGCTTAGTCAATAAATTATGATCAATTATGTAAGAAGACTGGCAACATTTGTATTTTCTATAGAAATGACTATATAAATGTAATTAAGATATCAACAGTAGATCAAAGATCAGCCAAAATATGTTCTAAAATGTCATGGAAGTGAAGTATCTGGCTAGCTTAGTTGATAGAGCATGAGATTCTGAAAATATCACAGAAGTAGCTTCAACAGTTACCTGTTTTAAAAAAGATTCTTAGGAACTGGACAGAAGGATCGGTGGTTAATGGTACACACTGCTTTTATAGAGGCCCCAAGTTCAATTCCCAGAACCCACATCAGACAGCTCTCAACCATCTGTAACTGTAACTCCAGTTCCAAGATATCCAAAACTCTTTCCTGGTTTCCGTTGGTCATGCATGTAAACACATGCACATGCAGACACAGCAATATAGATACTGAACCATAAGAAAAGATGTTCATTTTTTATAGATTTTGTGAGGTCTTTGATATTCTTTTCCTTTTACAAACAAAACCAAAACCAAATCCAAATTTTATTATTTGTAATTTTCTGTGACTTTTCTCCTTCCAAATATTTGCTTTTGTTCTTACTTTTGTTTCATTATTACAAAGGACTTCCAAACTTCATAATCTTCAGGATCCATAAACCTGCTTCCATCCTTTGTGTCTAAGGGATATTTTGTTTCTCTTTTTCTATCCCTTCCTCCTCCTCCTCCTCCTCTCTCTCCTCTCTCTCTTTCTCTCCCTCCTTCCTTCTCTCTCCCTTCCTCTTTCCTTCTCTTCCCCTCCCTACTTCTCTCCTTCCCTTCCTCCCTCCTCTCTATCCTCTTTCATTCATTCCTTCTCTCCCTCCCTCCCTTCCTGCTATCTTTTCTTCTCTTTCCCTCTCTCCTTCTCTCCCTCTATCCCCCCCTGCCTCCCTCTCTTCCTCCCTCCCCTTTCCCCCTCTTTCAGTCTCTAGTTTACCTGTCTTTATCAAAATCCCCTTTGGGAATGTGGCTCGTGTCTGCTGTTAAACTGCTATGAAAGTTTGCACTACTTATTCACTTGCACACTCATCTCATTACTGCTAGTGGCACCACCCCCTGCCCAAACCTTAGCTCTTAGCTGCTAAGTCAGTTCCAATTCATCCTGTAAAGTTGAGTTTCTACCATATGAAAGTTCTGAGAACTTTCCAGACAAGCTGTTAAGGAGAATAGGATATTAGAAGCTAATTTGTCTCACTGACTCATTGATAAGAGCTCTTGAAGATGCATCTGCTTATTGGAGACACTCTGTTCAAGATATAAGGATCAGGAGCAAATGCCACTTAAAGTGAAAATAAATCCAATGAATAAAGGCATATACAACAGTTACTGCCACTTGGAGATAACAGGGCAGCGATGTGACTCTCCTTCCAGGCTCTTGGGTCTCTAAGGACCTAGAGCATGCCCTAGGACAGCTTGGCTTCCTTTATTTTCTCATTTTGTTCTATCAGGCTCTGAAGTAGTGCACTAAGGATCTTCATTCTATAGAGACATATGTGGTACCCCAAAAGATGCCAAAACTCTGAAGATATGGTCGCCTGTCCACCAGTCCTAAACCTGGCTGTGAGCTCTGCTCTTATCTCCCACACTCTGCCCTCTCCAGACCTTTCGAGAGAAGACTTAAGAGGAGAGCTGTGTGGCCATTCATATAAAAAGGAGACAGAGGCCAGTATCAGCTAGGAGTAGGACTAGGAGATGGGGCTAGGGTGGAAAATGCCTGTGGGGTAACTGATGATCTTGAGTCAGGGCACTTAGGAACACCAAAAGGGCATCTCTGGAGGAGGCTTTCCCCTAAGGAGTGAACCCACTCTGTGAGAATGAGTTCAGTTTAGATAGGAGGAGGTTGTAGAAGATATACCCCAATTTTCAATATCCAAATTTCCAAAGAGCAGTGTGCCTCTAGGTACAAAGATCTGCTTCTCTTCTGTCCCTCCCCACCCTCCCCTCGCTTACCCTTCTCATGAGTTACTTTTCTAATCCTCTAAATTCTTATTTTTTTAGAATCAAAGTATATTATATTCAATTAAGAAAACAAAATGTCACAGTGAAAGCAACTGCTTTGCACAAATAATATAGAGTAAAATAGAAAATTATTCTTAACTCATATTCAAAAACCATAGACAATGATCTGTAAAAGAAAATTATCTAGAATAATTTTCTTTTTTTAATTTGATATTTTCTTTATTTACATTCCAAATGCTATCCCGAAAGTTCCCCATACCCTCCCCCCGACCCTGCTCCCCTACCCACCCACTCCCACTTCTTGGCCCTGGCCTTCCCCTGTGCTGGGTCATATAAAGTTTGCAAGACCAAGGGGCCTCTCTTCCCAATGATGGCCGATTAGGTCATCTTCTGCTACATATGCAGCTAGAGACACGAGCTCAGGGGGTACTGGTTAGTTCATATTGTTGTTCCACCAACAGGGTTGCATTCCCCCTTCAGCTCCTTGGGTACTTTCTCTAACTCCTCCATTGGGAGCCCTGTGTTCCATCCAATAGCTGACTGTGAGCATCCACTTCTGTGTTTGCCAGGCACTGGCATAGCCTCACAAGCTAATCCTCTAAATTCTTAAATACAATATGGGGTTTCCCACTTTGAGGTCTTGCTCAGCGAACCCTTTGGCCTCAAGACCTCAGGAAATCTTTCCAATCTAAATGGAAGACTCCCTTTTAGGTTAATTATGATGTTCAAAAAAGTAAAGGCTTTAGCAGCTGTGGAGGCAGGAAACCCTGCTCTTCATCCTCTCTGCTTTGGTCTAAGTGGGCTCTCTGTAATGATGCAGGATGAGGATTAGCCACTCTGCCTCCCCACACTTCCCCATAGCTGTAATCACAGGTGCCCATTGGTGCTGGTGATGAGTGTACTTGTCTGGAGGAGAGCCTGCTGTTGGCTTTCCCTTTGCATCCACAGCACCACAATGGTAACATGCTGTTAGCCATAACTGTGAGTCCTGGGGGTCAGTGCATTCTGAAAACCACAAGGCCAGGCCTTCTCCAGGCCATCTGGCTAAAGCAGATTGGAGGAGGAGCAGAAGTGCCAAAGTCAATGTCTTCCCTTCCCACGATCAAGAAAGGCAGATGTGCAGAACGATAGCATGCCCTTTCTCCTGTCAGCCTCCCCCACGCCCGTTGGAAACACTATTATGTCCATATCCCCCTTTTCATTCCAGTGTTATCCTGGTGAGGTAGGTAGGACAGGAAGGAGATGAAGAAACAGAGGTTCACAGCAGGTGTTCACTTCATCTATTCATGTGTCATGCCGTGTAGGCTGGGAAGACCTGGGGCATCTAAAGAGACACAGACACACCTGTACCTGCATGATAGTGACTCTGAGAGGCTGTCTAAAAGGAACTCCTGCGCCCTAGGTGTCCTTCATTGTGCTTTCAGGATGTGGTGACAACTTGGAATCTTTGAAGTACACAGCATCCCCTGCTCCACAGTGGGGAAGTAGATCTAGTGAGCCAGGGCAAGAAGATTTTTCTTTCTTTTATTTTTCCCTCTCCTGGTGCTGTGGATTGAACCAAGCAAGACCTTATGCATGCTATGCAATCATTCCACCACTGAGCTATATCCTCAGGCCTTTGCTTTTAAAGTCAGGCAGGCTTTTGCCATGCGGATTAGACTGGCTTTGAACTTGCTAAGCAACCCAGCCTGTCCTTTTACTATGGTTCTGTTTTTATCTCTGAAGTATTCCATATCTATCTGAGAGTAGGGGTTAATGGAAAGTTTCAGGATTTGGACACTGTGAGACAAGAACAAGCCGCCAACCTAAAGCTCCATTTGAGTCCTCATCCACCAGAAGAGATAGTTTATATCTTTCTGTACTGGAGTATCCCCAAGTTTAAAAGTAGCAGCAACTTCAGCTCACTAATCAATTTCCATTGAGAACCTAAACCAAAGATCACAACATGGTGTCTCTTCATTTTGACCTGAACAAAGTTATATGATGGTCTCATTTGAATGTGCTGACTACTGGACAATTTCACCTGATACTTGATGTTTTTCTTGTGGAAAATAGTCTGGCTATGTTGGAGCAGTAACACAATGTCAAAAGTGAGTCACCAGCCTGTAGGTCTGTTCTCCAGTGTCCCCCATTCTCTGTCCCTCATCTGCTCCAGCCATCATGACACTTGCCTGACTTCTACAGACATCTGATTTTTGCCATGCCATGAACATATGGATTTCAAGGAGCAACCTTGGGATGAAAGCCTTTACTTTCCTGAGAGTTTGGGAACCTTGGATTCATAAGAGATTCGTTGGACAGCTTCTACCTGCCACCTCTCAGAGTCCTCTTCCCTCAGGAAGGTGACGCCAAGTATACCTGCTGTTTTCCCTACCCTGACACTCAGAACAGATAAATGCCAGTAGATAACTGGCTTGGTGGAAGGGGTTCCAGGGGCTCCTATATGGCCTATAGAATGGGGGCTGTTATAAACCACCCCAGGTTGACAAAACTAAGCTATGGGCCCTGAACCTGGGGTTCAATGTGTACATCACATGATGGCTATTTCAATGTGTACTGGGCATCTGCAGATTCTATTTGCCAACTGTCACCTCAGTACACTCTCTAAGATAGAAGGAGGATATGGGTGACCACTTGGGGTGAGGGATGAGGGGTGGGGTTGAGTCCTGTACTGGCAGAACCTTCACAGGCTGATACACCCAGAATGTATACATGCCTTACACAATTGGCCAGAGTTACCCTCTAGGGGGGGTAGTTCAGTAGGGTTCTTTGCTATTCTCATCTTTCTTCCCTGCTTTTCTATGAAATTCAGATACAGATCCCCCCCCCCCCGTGCTGTTGATAGTGTCCTGAATTGGGCTGAGAGCTGGGATTGGAGGTTTGGGATTGCACCCACCCCACCGCCTGTTGGTGAGTCCTCTCATCCCTTCTTATGAATGTTGGACACTCCATCTCTGGGATTGACAGCCTGGTTGGAGTAGGTAACACAATGAGTGTTTTATCGAAGTGGAAAGAGTTGACTGGGAGAGTTTAGGGCAGAGTAGTAGCTGTTAGAGGAGCCTGACACTTAGGACCATCCAAAGAGTAAATTAGTGTGACTCTGCTGAAGTTCCCATGTCTGTACCCAGCTACTTGCTCCTCATTCATCTCTATCTTCACCTCCTAGTCACCAAGGGTGTGGGAAATCAGAAAATCAATCCAGCATCTATTCATTACACTTCCCTGCTAGGAGTCCTTGAAAATGTCTGTCTAGTTTTGACTGAACAGAAAGCAGCTGTATTTAGCCTCTACCAACACCTTTCTTCCTTCTAAGTTCAGCAAGCAAACTTCTGAGGCCAAGATGAAGCCAGAGGATGTGTCAGAATCAGCAGAAGCTACAGTGATTCATTCTTGTACCACTCTTGACAAACCAAGCCCAGATTAGATGGAAGAGGCTGGGTCAGTAGTTACCTGCTTCTCAGGTTTAAGTCACTGCTCAGGCAATCTGGGACACTGTCCATCTGCACAAAAGTTGGAGAGGTCTTAGCTTCACGATTGGTAAGGCACTGCCCTACTGACAATCTGGTAGTAGCTTTCCCTCCTAGTCAGTGAAGATAGGCTCACACCAAATCTAATGTGTGGGACCAGGGTTTTGATAGTTCTGGCAGCAGGCATGAGGCCAACCCAGATGCCACTCTCTGAGGTTGGAGCCAAGGAAGGACAAATGATTAGAAATTGCACTCTGAGAAGTTTCCTGGCAATGCTGTTGCCATGGGTCCCAAAGCCTGTCAGCCGGATCTTTTCCAAAGGAAAGGAAGCACCTCCCAAGCCAGACAGACCCTTCATACTTCATCAAGACTCTCTCGTGGTGTTCCACCAGTGTCTCAGAAGCCTCCACCTAAGTATCAGGTAGGCAGTGGACACAGAACCAAGCCTTGGGTTTTAAGAAATGGCCCCATAATTGATCAGTATCAGGGCTTGAATGACCTCTTTCACAGTTTGGCCTCAGATTCTAGGATGCTTATGTCTGATGACCAGAGTGCTCACCTCCTAAAGTCAGAGTGAAGGTGCAGGCATGGTAGCAATGTGGAAAGAACCCTCCAGAGATGACTATGCCTACCAGCTGTCATCAAATTCCTTCCACAGGAGCTGACATTTCTCTATGCCATAGTACCAAGACCTCCATACTCTGTCCCCAGATAGCCTCACTAAGCATCTTGCCCTTGACAATCTGTTTACCTCAAGTCTAAAATAAGTATAATGAATTTGTCCTGGTTATTTTTAAATAACAAAAACCATTACGTTGCTCTTGAATTTAGGAGGTGACTGGCCCCTGCTGGTGGCTGTACTATGTGTTTTGGCATATGGTAGTTGAGGCTGGCTTCTTGGAGAAGGACCTTTACTCACAGCTCCAGTCCCTGGCCTTGGGAAACTCTCAGCATAGGTCCCTCAGGTCTAATGTTATGTGATCCCACATGGTGGCTCCAGGGCAATTGATAAAACAGATCAAATGTCATAAGGCAAGTGTCTCAAGACAGACCAGAAAAAAAGTGGCATGGCCTTTGCTTCTGCAGCCCTGAAGGTCACATAGCATCACTTTTGATTCCTTTTGCCCACTGAGATATCCTCCAAGGCCCTCTCAGTGTCTGAGGGAGGGGGATAGACTCATTTACCTTTTGATAACTGCAAAAATGCCATGCTGACCTTAGTCTCTTACACCCCTGCTCTCTCCACCAGAAACACTACGCCTGACTCTGTGGCTCATATCCTACCTCCTATATCGAACTTTCTCCAGGAGCCTCCAGAGCCTCTCTAGGCTGTGTTACAGAATGCATGGGTCTCAGTGCTTATGAACAGTTTCTTCTGCTTCCTCTTTACATAGCCCATTATTTTATAAATATAAAACCATCACAAAGATAAAGAGAAGTAGCAAAAACTGGAGGAAATACCAAGATATTGGTCATGGGTCTGGAATTACAGGTAGTCATTTCCTCCTTTTATTCTGAAAACATCACATAGAACACCTAGTATAATCAAAAATAATTTCCAAAAAATTATTGGGGAACTGATTTTTGTACTTAGTGATAAAGTATACTTTTAACCTCATAAGACTCTGTGCTCAATCCCTAAACAAACCATGACAACCACAAAAATACAGTAAATGGTTACTGTGAATCCATAGGATGCAACTATGTAAATTCTTGTTCCCCTAAAGGAACACGTTGTCTATAACTCCAAAATTCATTTTATACAAAGATGGAAACACACACACACACAGTCCTAAAATAAAGACAGACTCTCTCCCTACTTGTACATTGAAATTGGAGCAATCCTGAGCTTTTACTACACAGTGGCAACTGTTAAAAGAGATGATGGCATCAAAGCTGGCAGCCCTGTGGTTTCTCTCCAGATTCAGGTCTTGTCTTCGTCCTATGATTTTTCTAGGCAGGAGCAAGGAAAATTGAGGGTGCATCAGCTGGACTGAGAAGCTCTGGATATGGGTACAGTTGACAACCAATGGTGTCATGACTTTTGTGGAAAGCAGGAAATTAGCAAATGCCCTTTCAATGTCTGCTGTGGGAGATAATGTGGATGTGTGCATTTATAAGGGGAAAGAGGACACTTGCTTTTCTGTCAGATGCCAAACTATAGATATTAGATGATATGGAGTTTAGATCAAGTAAGTGTGAAACACTGATGCATGTGCCCAAGCCTGGTCAGTGACTCTCATACCTAAGGCTTGAAATGTTTGTTCAAAATGTTCATTGTTGATACTACACCAGAAAGTTCTGGTCTAGGGAGATCAGGATTGGGTCCTGACTGTAGTTTACAATGAGCCTTCTACATGATTCTTTGGGCATCACTCTCTTGCCTCCTGCATGATAAGGTGCATTCTCATAATTAGGCTAGTTTGCCAAACACATTTCCCTGAGCCTACTGTGTGGTAAGCATGGTGCTGGATTAGCCACACATAGTTCTCTCTAAGCTTCTCTAAAGGTTTTGGAGGCCACATTCCTGCCTCTATTTCATCCTGGAGAAAAGGGAGCTCCTAGCAGCAGGGGGATATGTGTGTTCATTTACCAAAACATGGAGTTAGGATCTGAAGCCATATCAGAGGATTATCTCCAGGATAATTACTTACACGGTTCTGAAATGAGTCCATATGCCAAATGGGTCTTAACAACTAGATCTCTCTTCTCACCATCTTTACAACATCTTATGTCCATGTAAGGAAGCTCTCTTAGACCCCCTCACCCAGTTGGAATTTCTGAAGCATGCCTCCTGTTGAGTCAAAGCGTTAATATGGGGGTAAGGCTTTTTGGCTGCTGATTTCCAAAGGAGGCAAAAATCCCCTCCTTGTCCCCACAGGTTGGAATGCCCACTTCCAATTGTGAAGTAAAGGGACCCGGGGAGAGTGGCAGAGTAGCAGGACTCAAATCCTTCCTCTTCAACAATAGTTAGAAATTCTGTATCTATCTCAGATAAAAATCTCTGTTATCAGGGAAATCGCTGAAGAAGAAAATGAATTCTCCGAGTGCTGGATTTCAGTGGGCATGTATATTGATTAACAATGATGTCCTTGTTCACTTGAAGATGTGCTGCCGGGGAGAACACGACTTTCATTGCTCTGCTTGCTAAAAGTGGCAGCCTCCCTCCATTCTTCTGCAGAGCTGAGAATGAATATGTTAATATTGTAACTGGGACACAGGGAAGGGGACACAGACTTTGCTGGTGACTGAACAATTCTACTATAGAGTTGATGCCAGTGGAATGGAACTCCCTTCCCGAGATTTTGGCCCAGAATATCTATTTGTCAAATCAATTGGCCCAGTGAAGACACGGGCCCCTATGAGACTTCAGTTAATAAGAGAGGGCAATGCTGTTTTCCAGGCGTGGGGTCATCTTGGAAGATGAAGGCCATGCTGTTAATGAGGGTCGGGCTGGCAGGTCCACCTAGCCCTTCAGAGTCCCAGAGGTCCCTGTTCTCATGCACAAAGCCTCCTTGCTATGCCAGTATGCCATCTGCCTTCTCAGAGTACAAACATTCCAAGCCTTAAGCCCCCTTCTCCCTGGTGTCTTAGCTATATAGTTAACACATAATTTAAGGTAGGCAGTCCAGGGTAGACACAGATACACCCCTATCAATCCAAGCAGAAGATCATCAAATAATCTATAGTGGGTGTGTCTGTCTGAGGACACTTGGGACATGGTGGACTATATAGGGGCACATTTTGTAAGATGCTCGTTTGGCTTGGGAGAAGCAAGGATGTCAGGAAGGAAGGGCCAACCCTTTCAGAAGTTTCACCTTCATATTGATTACCTGGCTGAAAACTTCTGACTACTTCCCATCAAACATGGTACCCTACTAGGGATCATTTCTCAAGCCAACTCTAGGCAACTCTTGAGGATTTCAAGGCCTCATTCAGTACCATGATCAATTAGTAATGCCAGCTCTAGACATATGGAGGTGTGACAAGCACAAGGCATTTGTTTACAGTCTTCTAGAATATAAGAAGTTCCATTTGAGCTAAGGAGAACCTGCATTGCCAACAAGAAAGAGATATGATGATTATCTGCATTATCGGGTCACTTGTCAGTTGTCAATCTCCAGATGACAAACTCATGTCATCATGCCCACAGAGCTTGAAAATTCATGTCCAATGAAAGGACATTGGACTTCACTCACCTTGTCTCTTCTAGCCAGGGCTGTAGAAGCAGCTGCACAGTTCTTCTCTTTCTAACCTGTTTCAACCTCTGAGGGCACCTCAGGGTCCCTTCCTATCATTCTGTCCCAGGGGCAAAGAAATCGTCCTTGGGATTCTGATGGGGCCAAGTGCTAGAAGTCATATCTTTTAGAGACAAAATACGAAACTCCCCAAAGATCAGAGCAAAAACTATACATGAAAGCATAATGTTGTTGGGTCATTTACTTACTACTCAGGGTCATATCTCCTGTCACTAGTAGGTTTCAGTAGAAACAACTGAGAGGTTCAAATCTAAGTGGCTAAGTGCCTTTTCTCTTCATTCCTCTGCCTGGGCCTGTCCTTGTTCAGTGAGACACTTCAGTCTTTCTATAAATATGTGTAACTATTATGAGAAAATTAAAAGCAAAACAAAGACCTTTAAAAATTCTAAAAACTCTTGAATGCCAAGGTTGGGGCTAGGCTCTGAGAAATGGCCCAGGGAGGCTCTTGCACTGCTCTTAGTGCTAGACCTGGGATGCTTTGTCTAGCATTGTCCAGGGATGGACCTGAGCGTATTGGCAAGGGCATGAAGAAAAGAAATACAAGCAGACACAGAGAGAGAAAACTGGGATCACAGAGGTGGTCTCAGCTCTCTGCTAGAGAAGTGCAGCACTACAGAAGTGCATCCATGATTTTTAAGTGTTGACTCTCCATCAGAGGTTTTTTTTTTTTTTTTTTTTTTTTTTTTTTTCTTTAAGCAACTTCAGGCAATGAGTAAAGCTCAGGGAAGAAGGGCAGCATCTTCAAGTGTCTTCATGCCACTTTGGAACCTAAGTTTTCTCATCCGTAATCAACCTTGATTAATCAAGATAGTTCCTCTAATTATCAGTTTTCTCATCAGAAAAAGGAGAGAAAAATGTGACTCTGAAGACTGGACAGATAGATAGCTTGATAGATAGCTTTGTTGGTCAGGTGTCTGCTTAAAAACATAAAAATCCGCTGGGCATGGTGGCGCACACCTTTAATCCCAGCACTTGGGAGGCAAAGGCAGGCAGATTTCTGAGTTTGAGGCCAGCCCAGCCTGGTCTACAGAGTGAGTTCCAGGACAGTCAGGGCTATACAGAGAAACCCTGTCTCAAAAACACCAACAAAACAAAACAAAACAAAAAACCCAAACAAACATAAAAACCCATGTAAGAGCTGGGCAGAGTGGCTCATGCCTGTAATCCTGGTAAGGAAGGCAGAGACAGGAGCATCCCAGGGTCCCCCTGTCCATCTGGTCTAGAAGTATCATGCGAGAGATCCTCTTTTAATGAATGAGGTAAAGAATGGTTGAGGAAGACAATGTAGAATTCTGAACTCCACATGCACCCCACTAAACATATGTATACTTGTACATGCATGAACATATACACACATAGACTCCACTACTCATATACATACATAGAATGTTACTGTGAAAGTTACATGAATGCACGTACAAAATACTTAATGTATGGCAGGTATTTAGTAAGAGCAACTGACTTGGTATTGGTTATTCTGGGGCTTAATAAATAAGGGAATCAGAAAGGTCACTTGCTTAATGTCATCTGATTAGTTATAGAGCCAGGACTAAACTCTGACCAGATTCCCTCACACACGTACCCATGAGCCTTTCCCTAAGGAGTCCAGGATAACTGATTTTCACAGCACCCACCCTGAGTCAGCAGGAAACACAGATTCCCATTTGCCAACTCTCTGATGGCAGGAGGCAAGGATGGCGTAGGAATATCTCCTTCCAAAGCAAATACTAAAACATGTCACTTCCAAGAACAAACCTCAGTCACATAAAACACTGATAAACGTGGAGAAACTCCAGAACCTTTGATGCCCAAATTCAGAGCCAGAATGCTTTTTTTTTTTTCCACATTTGAACTTATTAGAAGCATTAACCTCAGAGACTTGGAACCCTGTCAGCTTTATAAACAGCGCTCCTTCTACTGGAGACCAGGCAGGATAATGTAAGGACATTTTCCTTGATGTCATTTCAGTTTCCATTTAAGTCTTGGAAATCGTGTTGAATTTGAGCCATACTATATGTAGACTGCCACAGGGATGCTGATTTTGAGAATGTGCTGTGAGATCGAGCCCTTGTAGTGTAAATATTTGTCAAAGAAAGATTAACTAGTAAGGCAATATATTCAGGATGATTGCATCTTTCATTAACCCAGTAAGGAAACAGGCTGGAAAGATACACAATTTGTGAAATCGCAGTAAGCAGCCACTGAATTTCTAGTTTGTTTGTTTTTTTTTCAGGCACATACATGGGTGCTTTTCACCAATGTATACACATCCCTTTTCCATTCTATCCTTGTTTATATCAGACTTACATTTTGTCCTTTAATAGCCTAAAAGTTGCTATGATTTTTCCACATGTAGGTGAATTCAGAAACAGCTCATGCATTCATTACCTGCATTTTCCTCAGAAATAATAAATGGCATTATTGGAAAAGTGATTAGGGAATTAATTCCTTGGAACCAAAGTATCTTAATGCAATGGTGCATAGAGTAAGTCCTCACAGTTCCTTGCTTGGGCAAATATAAGGCCATTCGCTTCAGAGTACTTTCTTAAAGCGGGGGTTTGCTTGCACACCCTCACGTGTTCTCAAAGCTGGTGCAATATCATACCGTGAGCTATCTCCAAAAATATAACCTTTACCAAAGTCCAATTTGCAAGTCACACCCAAAGGCTTGGTGTTCGGCTTTGTGATTGCCTAAACCTACTGTGCAAAAGACCATGAATTGCAACGAATCAGATTGTTACAGCCCTGCTCAGTAAATAGCTTGGTGAGGGTGAGGGAAACCTGAGTGCTGTGATGCTGGACAACATACTTTTGGGGGCATGGTGCAAGATTGCATGAATTATAGTGTCAGGCCAAAAGCTTAGATTCTCTGGCTGGGATTTGGGAGGCCAGGGAAATCCCAGAAGATGTGGGGGTAGAACCTCCAAGCTGGTACAGAAGTGGTTACAAGGGAGCCTCTCCCAGGAAGGCAGCAGGGACGATGGGTGAGGCTTCATTTCTGGGTTCATAGTCATGTCGTGAGAGATCATTGTGACACTAGGACCCTAGAGTGTAGGCAATGAGAAAATTCACAGCCTTGGACAGAGATTTGCCATTCCAGAACTTCCCCCTTGGGCAAAAAGACTATTATCAAATTTAGCACGATAACACAGTTTTCACAGAATCGCCGGGAACATTCTCCACTGACGTGGGGAAAAATATTGAAAACTTGTGTTAGGCTTTTCACAGAGATTAGGACAAAAAATCCTACTGAGACTTGACATTTCTTTAGAAAGACTTCCACCGACAGAACTTTCCCCAGAAGTCCCATCAATCATGACCTTCATCAACTACGCTGATGAGAATCTGTTCTCTGCTGCTGACAGTCACAAGCACATGGAATTTTCGGCCCTGAACTTGACAAGAGGGAATTGGTAACTTTGATTCAGTTTCAACACACACTCCTTTGGAACCCTTAAAGGTCGATGAAGGAGGGTCTCCCAAGGGGAAGTAATGAATCTGAACCCAGAATTAGCAGCTCCCTGGTGTTGAGACCAGAGTCCCCCAAGGCAGCTGTTTGCTGCAAAGCATTGCCTTGTGCCATTCCATCCTAAGCGCTGCATTTACTGGCCTCTCGGAACTGGCCCTCCTGGTTAACAGCTAACAGCTAAGGTATTAGGCACTGGGCTGCCAAGGGGTCCTGGTGTCAAGTCCACTCAAGTCTTCTAGTGGCCAAGGCTTATCCAGGCCAGGCCCGCAGCTTTTGCGGATCCCGCTCCTGCTCTCCTGCTACCTGGGACGATCTCCCCCCGGGGGGACGGTGCTGTGATCCCGCCCAGCCGGAAGGATGCTCCGGGTGATGCTCCTGCAGTCTTACCTGGCCAAGCGAGTCCGATGCGCTCGGGGACCTAAACGGGTTCGCCCCCAGCTCCGGAAGCCCGCCGGCTCAAGCCCGGGTGGCTCCAGGCAGGCTCCGGGCGCGCGCTCCCCAGGTCCGGCTCGGCGGAGCAGCCGGACTGCGGCTGAGTCAGCGCCCGGCGGCGGCGCGGTGAGCCTCGGGCAGCCGCCGAGAGCGGCTGTGAGCAGAGCCAAGGCCGCCCTGGCATTTTAAAGGCGAGACTTGGACGCTGTTCAAGCGGAAACGCAGGGAGAAACTTCGGCCCCCGATGCAGTGCCGCCTGCTCTGGGAGGGCGCCCAGGCTCTGCAAAAGTCTCTCTGGAAGGCAGAGAAGCAAAAACTAGACCCCCAAACCACGAAACTCCCCTGTGTGAGGATTCTTAGAAAACTCCGTTCAACTTAGAGATCAGACTAGGGGGCCAGTTTGGAAAGTGCTGGATGCAATTAGGCGAAAGAAAGAAGAAAAAAGAAGACAATGAAGTCTAAGTTATTGAACCTGTGTCCTGACATGTGTAATGGGTTTAAGCTGGAAACCAGGAGGGAAACAATCGCAGTTTGCAGGGATAGATTGTGTTAGGAAAATGCAAAGTAAAGACCATGAGCTAGTAGGTCGTGATATAAACATGAAAAATTCACAGTGTTATTGTCGGTAATGTAAATGATAAATCCTCTCCTCACTAATAGGACAATCATAAATATCTGGAAATATAAACTCACTGTCTTGCTCCGGGCTTTGTTGAGGTCCATTAAGTGAAAGCTATTTCTTTCTTGTAAAAGAATGGAATCTACCTCTCTCTGTCTTTGGGCGGAGATCTACCACCCCAAGCTATCCAAAGAGGAGAATCGATCCAGAGTCTGTGCCTACTCGAGCCCACCGCTCAGGAAGGCCAATTCACTATAAAACATGCTAAGGAAATGGAAGGGTTGATTAGAGACTTTAGTGCGATACTATGCTTTTCCTTTCTAGAGCGCCTTCCTAGAGAGTTGCTTGGGGAGTTCATAGCTATGCCATGTGGGTCTGTTAAGGTCTGCTTTTCTGAGTTAGAACTCAGAAAACCTAATTTCCATTATTTCTTCTTTCTTTTTCTTTCTCTTGGATACTGGTCAAAGCTGGGGCGTGCTTTAACCCCTTGCTGTGTGGCTACTTGTCTATTATTTGGCCTCTTACAAATAGCATGGGTTTCTCTCTTCTTCTCTATCTTCCTCCTTCAAAGCAGCTGTTTGTACTTACAGCCTATTTGTCCTGGGTTTAAAAAAAAAATTAAAAAATACCTCAAATGAAACTGTCCTTAAGCTTCTTTCTAAATGTTTGTTTGTTTATATTAATGGTACTAAGAACCCTGAGAGAGAGCCCAAATTTCCCAAAAACCACATTATCAGGGAACATACACCACACTGGGGACCCTTCTATTTTTGATTGAAGGAACTGAGGACTTTGACTCTATTAGGACACAAGCTTTATTCTTGGACAAGAAAAAGAAACCCTGTAACCCAATCAAATCCTTTGTGCTTTACATTTCCAGCATCATCATCATCATCAAATTCCAAATAGAATTTTCCTTGTAAATTGATACGGTGATTTTAGGGCTCAGTTGGGAAAAGAGAACAATCAACAAAATGGGGACAAAGAAGAGGCTGTGAAGCAGTCCTGCTGGATACTGCAATGAAGTGATGTGATGTCATGTGTGTGTGTGTGACAGTGTGTGTGTATGTGAGTGTGTGTATGTGTATGAGTGTGTGTATGAGTGTGTGTGAGTGTGTGTGAGTGTGTGATGTGTGTGTGAGTGTGTATGTGAGTGAGTGTGTATGTGAGTGAGTGAGTGTGTATGTGATGTCGTGTGTGTGTGAGTGTGTGTATTTGAGAGTGTGTGAGTGTGTGTATGTGATGTTGTGTGTGTGTGAGTGTGTGTATTTGAGAGTGTGTGAGTGTGTGTATGTGAGTGTGTGTGAGTGTGTGAGTGTGTGTGTGAGTGTGTGTGTGTGTGTGTGTGTGTGTGTGTGTGACTACTTCAAAAATGTTTACAGGCATGAGTGCATCTTACTGCAAGTCTATGGAACAGATAACGGCCCTGCTGCCCTTCACAAATAAGTAAAGTAGGTACCAACACTGCACAGGTAGAAAAGCAGAGCCAGGGTCTGATGCCTGTGGAATCTGTGCATTTGTGTCACAGTCCTTAGTTCCACTACAGAGTAACAGTGATTACAGTGGCATGGTACTGCTCAGAGCACCAGCCCTGGAGCAAGACCAGCTACCCCAAGTACAAATGCAGGGAGTGGTTCAGGGCTGTAGGTGGTACCTCAGTGAGTAGAACAAATGGTCTTTTAAAGTAACTGATATTGGCATAACTGTAGTCAAAATCATGAGGTATGAATACGCTTTCCATGCAGTTCCCCAGACCAGAATAGATTACAGATCACTCAAATTCTGAATGTAAAATCATGAAGCAGAATAATGAATATACAGGTATTTGCCATGAACTTGGGTTTCTGAAAGCCTTTCTAATACATCATGAAGTCATAAAGAAAAATACTTATAAGCATTAAAAAATCCAAATGGTGTTTGTTAAAAGGCATAGTAAACAGAATTGAAGAAAAAGCTGGGAAAATATTTACTATACATGTGATAGGGGGTTGTTAAACTTAATTTTGAAAGCAAAACTTTGGTTTTATTTATTTTTATTTTATTTTCCTCAAGATCTCATTGGGAAGTGCAGGCTGACTTGGAACTTACTGACTATCCGAGGCTATCCTTGAAATTGTGATTCTCCTATTTCAGCTTCCAGCTTGTTAGGATTACAGACATGAATCACCATGTTTGGGACCATGAGTTACTTTTTAGTGAGAATAGTTTCATTCACTGTGTATCCAAAAGTCACACATATTTAAGTGGTGATTCTATATCTTCTCTGATATCCCTAGTAGGATAACACTTTAACATAATTTACAAAGGGCATAAAATCATTAAATCAAGAGAGTGTTAACCTCCCAGAACAAGGACTAGAAGAGAGCTGGAGACAATTTCCAACAGAACATAAATAACAGAGCAAAACAACCATTCTTTCTGGTGATATAATAAATATAAATAGGAAAACATGGTCTTTAAGCAAAGCTGGAAAGATTTAAAATATTGACAACATTCAGTGCTAATAAAGGGTTTGGATAAATTAGCCTACATTTATGAGAATGTAAATTAGTACAGTATTTCTAGAAAGCAGTTTTTGAAAAACACCAAATTGAGCACTCACTCTTTGTAACAATAAGCCAAGCAAATACATTTTCAGGTGTTTTCCTAGGGAAAATATTTGGTTGGCCTGAAGACACAGCTCAGTGACTAAGAAGAGGACCTTGTTTCCCAGCAGCCAGATGGTGACTCATAACTGTCAGTAACTCCAAGTCCAGGGGACCTGCTGCCCTTTTCTGGCCTCTCTGTTAACTTCATACACATGGTACACATGAAAGCAAAACACTCAAATACATAAAATATAAGTTAATTAAAACAAGAAATCATTTGCCATTAGATGAAACACATACCAGAAATGTTTATTGTTTTTCAAAAGTAATTTATAATAGTGAAAAAAAACTGGGCACAATCTAAATGCCTAGATACAAGAACTAGTTAAAAGAGTTAAGTGGGAGTGTACATTGAGAATTTAAATTCCTACAGTATAACTTTAAGCAACTTCTGGGCATTTGTTCATTGAAACAGAATAAAGAATCGCTCGGTGAGTAGGAAGATACATCTAGCTCCTCCATTTTTAAGAAAATAGGACAGAGAGTTAAGCAATATGTTAGCTTAAAGTAGTACTGTCATTGTCCACTCTAAAGCTTCTCCCTGCACTCCCCTCTCTCCTCTGCACACTATCAGTTCTCTCTGTAATTTCATCCCAACTTTTATTCCTCTCCAGTTTATAAAATTGGGCAGCACTTAGAGTTTTGTGTAACAGATTCAGTTACCTTAAGAAATTAATTCTGTTGGGTTCCACTTTAAAGATCTCTCTCTCTCTCTCTCTCCCTCCCTCTCCCTCTCCCTCTCCTCCCTCCTCCCTCTCCCTCTCCCTCCTCC
>NC_034590.1:55892134-55923444 GCF_900095145.1 Mus pahari | reverse complement strand
GAACACACCCAAGACAACACCCTAAGACACACACCCCAAAAAAACCCCACAACACACCCCCCAAGACACACCCCCCAAGACACACACCCAAGACGAACACACCCAAGACAACACCCCAAGACACACACCCAAGACACACCCCAAGACACACCCCCCAAGACATCCCCCAAGACACACACCCCCAAGATACACACACCCAAGACACACACACCCAAGGCACACACACCCAAGACACACACACCCAAGACACACACACCCAAGACACACACACCCAAGACACACACACCCAAGACATACATACCCAAGACACTGGGGCCAAGGGTTTGGCTTGTGATAGCCAACTGACCACCACGACTATTTTGATGGAATGGATGCTTTTACCACATTCTGACGTGGCTACATTTTAAAAAGTGGAGGACTGGGGAGGTGGCTTGTTTGGTAAATTGCTTGCTGTGTAGGCATGCTCTTTTAGTTTCCTGATTCCTAACTCCTGTAGAAGGGGCTGTTTGTTATCATAGCAAAAATAAACCTAGCTTACCCTGTTATGGACAGTGGGTCTTTTTCAATTTATGTTGTGAGTTTCACAAGGATCCTGTTGGGGAAAAATAAGTGTCCAATCCCTGGTACTCATATACACTGGGAATTCTGATTATGACGAGATGCAATGGGTATTGTCTGATGCAGTCAGCAAAAGGGTGGCTCCACAGGAGTACTAAGTGCAGCCTGCGTATTTTCCCAGGGGCCAGCAGGGACTTTCAGGTTATGTGTGTAGATATATCACAGTCTACTGTGGCCAAGGCTAGCCAAGAAATTACTGTGTAGCTGAGGATGTCTTGAATTTGTGATCCTCTTGCATCTACCTCCCAAGTATTGGGACTACAGGAATGTGATACCACGCCCAGGTTTATGTGGTGCTTTGGATCAAAGCCAGGGTTTCGTAAACGCTAGGCAAGCACTCTACCAACTGAGCGAGTCTCCAGCCCCTCAGGAATCTTGCTAGCCATTTTAAACTATTGCCAGCTCAAAATCAGTATTTATCTTACATGAACTATTAATATAGTCATGGGGGAGTGTTTACCCTACATGAACTGTCAATGCTACAGATGAAGAGTCCCTTGTTGTCACCCCAGGGTAGGTGTTAATGTCCTCGAGCATAGGCAATGCTTCAAAGAGGTTGTGTGGAATTTCAACTTTGGCATAGGTTTGGCTACTGTTTTCTGGGGTTTCTTCCAAGTGGCAGGTTCCTGACTTCCTGGCCCTACAGAAAGGGATCTGGGTGCCTATGCTTCCAGTCTATCCCAACCTTGTAGCCACAAAAGGAGTATATGCAGAGAGACCAGTCTACCACTTGTAATGCAGTTCAGGAAGGCAATGCCACCCTGTCTCCAGACCTGGAGTCCTTTTTAGTGTTCTCTCTCTTCCTCTGTGTTTCCTGCCTCTCCTATGAATACAATTTGAAGGCAATCAGTCTTCCACACAGCAGAAGATATTCCCTTTAGTGCCCAAGTCAGGAAACGCCACTGCTTTGCACAGAGGTCAGCAGTGCCTTTCACCACATTCTAAATTGCTTAGAGCATCTTGAAAGATCTCGAGATCTTTCTCTAACCTCTACTCTGATGCCCTTCCCTCGTTCTTGCTTCTGCACTCCCAGTAGCACGTAAGCAATTTCCCTGTATTCCATTTTGTCCTACCCTCCGGGGCTTCTACTCAGACTGCTTGCTCTTCCTCCACTCTCTGCAGCATCTACCCAGCCTGCTCCCTTCCTCACTCAATGATTTGTGACCTCCATGATGGTTCTCTTCTACACAGTCATTCTATTCCACCTGCTTCCATTGCACTTGCCTTGCTTCACAGAACTCTCCTGCTCTCCTGTCATGTGGCATGCTTGCTGATACACTACTGTTCTGTCTGCCCATTAGCTGGTAAACTTACAAGGCAGAAATACTAGCTTGATTCTGTATCACTGGAGGCTTGTCTGAATTGAGAGCATAAAGGTCCAGATGCTGTTTTCGGAGGATGGATGACGCTCTGACTCCTAGGAAAGCTCAACTTTGGATTTCACTCCTGTTTAGCCTCATTGGAGCACAGATCAGCTGCACTAGCCCCATAGAGGAAGGATGAGACACCCATCTCAGAAAAGAGCTCTGGTTTCTAGCTTGGAGTGGCTTGGTGGCTACACATTAGATAATCTTCCATCCACGCATGGCTTTGGGCCAGTCGCTTGCTGCCTTGGTCTCATTTTTTTATACTGTACTGGGGTTGAGGCTGTTCTGAGAGCTTCCTGTTAGTGCTGACTTTCCTTTCTTTATCCCTGGATGGGTGGAGGAGGCAGCTTTTGAGGGAAGCTTTGGCAAATTCCCAGCTCTTGGCTGTTGTTTAGCTCAAGGTGCTGTTTATGCCTCTGTTCTGGGCTCCCTGCCTCTGCCGATGACACAGCATGGCCATCGTAGGGTCAGCTCCTCCTCCTGCCCATTCTGTGGGCTTCAGGGCCACAGCATCCTAGCTGATGCATGCTTTTACTCTCAGAAGGCAAGACAGCAGAGAGAAGCAGACATTGGTGACAGCCTGTCCTTTCTCTTTGTACTTTGGGAGAGCTGATGGATGATCCAGCCTGAAATGGAGAGAATCAAGGGAAAGAGATGACTGCTGCCTGCTGGACCAGACTCACGTGTGCAGTGCTCACTCCTATGCGTTCTGGGCACATCAACTATCAGCTTACAGGACAGAAGAGTGGGTGGCAAATTGTACCTGTTTTGCAGATGACAAAATAGAGGCAGAGAGCAGCATACCCAGGTCTCAAGAATTCAGTTCCAAGTCCCAGAACCTGTGCTCTAGCCTTCCAAGTCCTTGCTTCATAGTTTCTGTTTACCTGGTACTCGGTCACACAGAAGTGCAAAGTGTTATTGAGTAGCTAAGTAGCACCTTCCCTAGGTTAATGCCTCCCAAGGTTCTGTCAAGCCATGAACTCAGAATATTTAGCTAGCAAGGAAAGACTAGAGAACTTAACTGCTTTCGGTCCCTAAAAATCAATAGTGCAGAGGAGAGGAGAAGATCCAACAAGAGGAGATCCATCAAGGCAAAACATCAGCCCAGCAACTCTCTTCCCTTATACTTAAAAAGGGCATGCAATGCTGCTTCTAGCTGCTTGAAGCAGAGTGTGAGGGAGAGGGCATGGTGTGAGGAGTACCCTATTCACCAATCCTTTGTTACCTTTTCAAGAAGATGGGTTCTTAGCAGGTGGGGTGTGGGGTGCCTACCTCTTGGACTTCAATCTCAGGGAGTGTGAGGAGGGGAGCTGAAGGTTCAAGCGGAATGAGTTATTCTGCCTGATAAAAAGACATGAATGCAGTCAGGAAAACAGCAGAGAGAGGGAAGGGAGACAGAGGCAGAGAGCGAGCTTGTTGGAAGTGATTCAGAGCTGAGCTGTGACGATGTCAGAGGTATGACTGGAGTAGCCCAGAGAGAAGCCATAGAGAGTCGAGACAGTGGCATTTGAAGGAAAAGGAGGGAGGGAGACATGATGTGATGTGAGCAGGCTTTCAGGAAAGCTGTAAGCCTTCAGGCAGGCCATATTGCACACACCCCACCCGACCCCTGCAGAGATAATCATCTTTCAAAGTCTAGCTTGCTGTGGACAGTTGGTAGGCTCTACTCTGTGGAGATCTCACTGTGCCAGTGAGTGAAGGTCAGTGGGGAAAAAGGCCTCCAGGACTATGAAAAGCCAAAAGTGAAACTTGGTAATTGTCATGAATTCTTAATTTGGTTCTGCTACTTGCCTAAGAGCATGCCGTCTCTATACTCTTCCCTCAGAGTCTCAGGCTCCCTATCTCTAAATGTGGATAAAATTACGTCTTCATTTTAGGTGTGTTGTGAGGGTTAAACTGTTAAAAAATAAATAAATAAAAAGCTCCTCTCCTATTCAGATGGAAATGAACAGGCAGGCGACAGTGTTGACAGCCTATGGGCTGGGTTTCTAACCCACAGTCTTCTAAGGTGAGTCTCAAGAATGATAGACTTATGCCCCTAGGCTTTCAAATTGAGAGATTTATAGCTCAGGGTACTGAAGTCAGACACATATTGCTTTAGGCTTTGAATAACTATGGCCCAGCACTCGGCAGCTCGTGGAAGAGTACCTAGCTGCTGGTGGCAAGGCTCTCAGCTCTCAGCCTTGGCAGATGTCTGGAAGCCTTCCACAGGCTGGCACCTGAGATTCTTCCACTTGGCTCTGTGTAGTGTTTCCCACAGTCTTACCTTTGTACCCATTGGTGCCTGCTCAGCACCTTTGAGGTCCTTTGTCATCTCTGCCGCCATCTCCTCTCAGGCATCCTCAGAGCCTTACAGCAATAGAAATCATTCTCTCAGAGTCATGGACCTGTGGTCATCTGAGCTGAAAGACCCAGGGATTTGCTTGTTCTTTGTGCAACCAGCTTAGTTCACTCTACCTATGGTAAAGACTAAAGATAAAATATAAATATATAAGACCATTTCAGAGAAGATTTAGAAGAGATTGCTGTTATAACACAGCAGGACTAATGAAGAAGAAGAAAACCTGTACTGACTCAAAGAGACCAAGAAACAGAATGTTTATATAGCCCCTCTCCCTCAAAAGGCTGGGGTACATTTATGCATAACTTCCTTTGTTACCAGCAACAAATTTTAAATGTGCACAGCATCCTCTCTGCCAACCACAGGCTATGAGACAGGTCTGCCACCCAGTGCACTGTAGGCAAGGTTATCTAAAGGTCACCAAGGTTTCTTATAGCTAAGGTATAGTCTCCAGATGCCAGTGCAAGCTATATGGAGCACTTGTAACTAGAGAAAAGGCAAAGACCGTGGATTCAACATCAGCTATACTCTCTGCAGTCTTTGCAGCTGCAGCAGAAATTATCTTGAAGATGAAGTATTCAGAGTGGTCAGCATATTGGGTTGACAGTCCATCTAGTCATAAAAATCAGGGTTGTTTAGATGACAGCTCCCTGCTTAAGGCATGCAAGCACAAGGAGACAGTCTGACAGCTGTCAATCAAGTAGCTAAGTGCCTTACTCCTAAAAGCTTCACTTATTCAAGGAAAAAAAATCAGTAGTATTTACAGATTTAATATTTTATTCAGGAAACTTTGTCCAACAATACTGACCTCACTCAGCTTAATACATTTAGGCAGGGCTGGGTCAACCCATCTGACTCAGAACTAGATGATGCATTTGAAGTACTTTATGCTAACCCTGTGTGTACTGAGCATAAGACAATTCATGAATTGAAGTGATTGACAGTTCTCAGATGATGCTAACAGAGAACACGGAGCAGTGCAAAAAAGTACTGGTCTTTGATTTAGTGTGAAACATAAAAAGAAACATTGAACTCAGTAAAGTTATTTATATAGAAACATGGACTAGAGAAAAAAATGGCTGAAAAACAAAATGTGCTATATTGTAGGTGTGAGATACATTATGCTAAAGAGGGTTGTAAACTATCAGCTAACTCTAACCAAGGCTCTTTCTTTAGTTAATAAGTATTTTTCTATTATTTTATTCCTGTGGATCTCTAGCTTTATTTGTGGTGAGATAAAATTGAAAGAATTATTTCAGCTCTCCTAAATGTGTTGAGACATGACTTGTTACCCAATATGTAATCTATTTTAGTGTAAGTTTTCCAGGCTGCTGAGAAGAATGTGTACACTCTATTGTTTAGATGTAATGTTCTGTAGGTGCCTATTGGGTCTATTTGATCTATGATCTCATTTATCATTATTATGTCTCTATTCATTTGGTGTGTAGACGATCTGTTTATTGTTGAAAGTGAGATGCTGATGTCACCTCCTCTTAATGTGTTGAGATTAGTCTGTGGCTTTATCTCTATCAGCATTTACTTTATGAAGCTGAGTATAACTGAGTTTGGTGCATGTATGTTTAGCATTGTAATGTCCTCTTGATTGGTTGTTCCCTTGATCAGTCTCAAGTGACCTTTATTGCTTCTAATTAGTTTCCATATGAAGTCTATTTTGTTTCCTATTTTGTCATGCTTATTTCTTCGTTCCATTGGTTTGGAATGTGTAGGTGTACCATATCACACTAAAGTAATTTTTCATCTTTGGTGTTGAAGTATGTTTCTTGTAGGAAGCAAAAATAACTTATCCCATTTTAAAATCCAGTCTGATAATCTGTACCTTTTACTTGGGGTGATCGAATCATTAGCGTTCAGAGTTATTATCTGAAGTTGTGTACCGATTCTTGTCATTTTGTTGATTTTGTGGCATTTGTTTTCTTAGTTCTCCTTTGATTATTCACCACTGATCTAATATAGTTTGTTTTTTTCTGTCATCTCTTGGATATATTTATCCTTTTAGTCTGAAGGATTCGATATCATTTGTCAGGCTGTCTTGGTGGTCCTTTGACCATCTTTTATTATGAAGAGTTCTTTCTATTATGACAGATAGTTTTCCTGGGTATAATAGTCTGGCCCTGCATCTATGGTCTTTCTGAACTTGTAGTACTTTGGTCCAGATCCTTCTTGCTTATAGATTTCCATAGGAAAAATCAGCTTCTATTATGATAGGCTTGCTTCGATATGATATTTTGCTCTTGCAGCTTTCAAATAATTTCTTTTTTTTATAATTCACTATTTTGACCACTATATGTCATGGAGACCTCATTTTCTGGTCTTGTCTATATGGTCACAATAGATAAAATCAAGAAAACAAATGACAACAAATATTAGCATGGATGTGGGACAAGGGAATATTCACTGTTGGTAAGTATAGAAATTAGTCTAGCCACCATGCAAAGCAGTGTCTAGGATCCTCACAAAGTTAGAAATAGATCTACCATATCCCCCAGCAATGCCAGTCCTAAGAATGTACTTGAAAGACTTTATAGACGATGTCAGAGATACTGGTTTTTCACATTCATTGCCGTTTTAGTTACAAATTCCAGAAAGTGGAAACACCTAGATGTCCATCAACAGAAAAAAAGTGAAGATACAGTACATGTAAACAATGGAATTTTATTCACCTATGAAAAAAACAATACAAACAATACTATGACATTTGAGAGCTAGTGGATGATGCTGGAATTAATCAAATGCTCTCACATGACAATCCTAGCTTTTAATCTTTTAATATGTGTGTTTAAAATGGAAGTTCCTGTAGAAGTCAGAAAGTGAGAAAGGGGTCATGTGGGGAAGATTTTTCAAGTCAGGAGTATAGTAAAGCACAGGTGAATGAAGGACGAAAGGGAAGTGGAACCGGAAGGGTTAAACAGGGTGAAGGATGAAAGGGAAGAGTTGAGGAAACGGGGCTAGGTAACTAATACTAAAGGCTTTCAAAAAGCCATTCAAAAACCTACTATTGTGGAAGCTTCCTAAAATAATTTATACAAAAGCAGCTAAAATGGAGTTACCCTATAAGGGAGTATAATGCTTTTCTCAGGTGTCACAGGCTATCAAACTAAAATCCCCATACCAGATGTGAATTATTTCCTTTCAAGTTGTGTTTAGTAGGGTTTCCCAACAACAGACTATTAACATTGCTTTCGCTCGTATTCCAGAACTTGATGGTAATACTATTTATTGTTGAAGTCGCCATATATTTGCGTCACAGAATAGGAGGAAATCAAGTGGGCACTGACCCAGAAGCTTCATCCAGCCTGGATCACTTTCGTAGTGTTGAAAGGTGCTGTGCAGGCTACTGCGGTACGACAGTCAGCACTCTTACCCAGCCGTGGACCCTGTGATCTACAATAATGACTTGTCTGACAAAATATGCCCACTGGCACAACAATGTTATGGATGGGATTTGGAATCCACTCCATAAGACAGAACCCATACTTGGTACTGTTAATACCCAATATTTGTACCCAATAACCCATGACTTGATAGGTCTTAGGTCATAGTGGAGAATTCATTCCTATTATTTAGCTAAATGGACATAGTATTAAACTGTACCCAAAATATTTGTCTTTATTCCCATTCATCAGTGCAGCTCTAAATCTTCATCAGAGAAGTTGTTTCTCTTTGTAGTAGATATGGTTAATACAGAGACAAACGTCTGATTTAAGTACAGAGAATAAGAAGCTGTGGAGTATTCAACCCTAAATGGCATACACCTCTCCCTAAGGCTCGGTGATCATCTCAGAAGAGGGGATGGAAAGGTTATAAGAGGCAGAAGTAGTAGATACCTATTGTGAAACAGGGTTTTCTGGTCCTAATGAGGGCACTGCACACATGAGCTCAGAGTGGTTATGAATGCATACACAAGACCTGTAGAAGATAAACCAAACCAAAATCCCAACGTGGATCACGGTGAGACTCATGAAGCCCCATCCCTAACTGAGGAGCTTTTGGTAACTTATCTTTAAACATTTTAGTGTATAGAATCTGAGGGGTTACTTTCCAAAGTGTTATGTGCTGAAAAGCTACTCAAATTATTATTTTGTTTGAAGTTCAAAGGGGAACAGATAACATGTTTCCAAGAATCCTAAAGTTATTATTATATTGTTTCAAGAAGGGGTCCCATAGCTTAAAGAAATAAAAACAACTGAAATATATACAAATTGTTAAGATGACTTTTTTGCAATAGAAGTATTTTTTGCATAAATTGAATATTTTTAAAAGATTTACTTATTTACTATTTAATGTGCATGTGTGTATGTGCTGGAGTCTATGCATGTGTACCACCTGAGTCTAGTGCTGGAGGTAACCAGATGAGAGTATCTTCTACCCTGGAACTGGAATTAATAGGCAGTTGTGATCCACCTGATGTAGGTGATGGGAACTGAGCCCAGATCCTCTGGAAGGGCAGAAAATACCTTCAATCACTAAGCCATTGCTCCAATCTCAGTTTTATGAGTCTCATATCTAGGTAGCACATACATTGAGATTAATGAAATGTTATGGTATTGTGTGGCAGATCACTCACATTCAGATAAAGAAACAAGGGCTGGGAAGATAGCTCTGTAGGTAAGGTACTTGTTATTCAACCATGAAGACCCAAGTTCAAATCCATAGCACCCATGATAAAAAGCCAGGTGTAGCCATATACGTGTATGTAAGTCCAGTGCTGTGTGGAGTGCAGACAGAGAATGAGGCAAGGCGAAGAGTAATAGAAATAGTACCTAGCATCCTCCACTGATCTCCACATGTGCACATTTAGGCACATGCATCTGTCATATTGCATCCTGTCTCTCCACAGGTGATACCTGGGCACTGCTGGCAGGGGAGGCAGAAGGGAGGCTGAAATGAAGGTCTGCAGCCAGTCTTTCTTCACTGGACTGAAGGGGAAACAACAGAATCTGAGACAAATGTTGTGGTTCCAGGTCTCCTCTCTGGGTACTTGGGTGCCACTAGCTTACCACTGGGAGTCAGGAACAGGGGTCCAAGGTCCTTGCTTCTCCTCAGGGTATCCATCCACTGGGGCAGGGAGAGGAAAGTAAAGCCTGGGATGAAGGGAACCTGGTCTGATTGGAAGTGAGTGCTCAGAGTACTGGAGAGGCTGCAGTGTGTGTGTGTGGGGGGGGGGAAGGCAGTGGAGAGATATACCACACATACTCAATATACATACACACCATGAGATACCAGAACTTTGCTATTGAGCTGTATCTGGTCATTATTCCTTCATGCTGGGAGCTGGTTACTCCTCCCTGAGACTCTTGTTTTTCAGGGTGGAGCTTTGTAGAAGGCTTTGCTAGAAAGAGGCTAGAGTGCCCTGGAAAGCCATAAGGAAGGGATCCCACCCTAAGAAGATTCTTGCCTGTTCACCTGTCCAGCATGTGCTGGGGACTTGTGTTGCTGACATCTCCCAACAGCTCCAAGTCCAGACTCTAGTTCTCAGCACCATCCACCTGAAAGGGTACACTTCTAATACAACAAATAAGACCAGAGAGGAAAGAGGAAAGCCTGGAGACAGCACTTACGGAGCTTTGAATCTGGGGCAGGATGGTGAGTGAGGCTGAAATCGAATCTCAGGCCATTCAGTCTGTCTGCAGTCTGTTCTTCTCTTATTCCCTAAGATCAATGAATCTGTCATTGGAAAAGACCTGGCAGCAGGTACAGGCAAGTGTGCCAGATGTTCTTTTCAGTGATTCTCATCACCACTAGTCCCTGGGGATAACCTGCTTCTCATAGCCTACTGTTCAAGCTTCAGGTGATGACCTGCTTTCTCTAACTCAGGAGCAAACAGGAACCCCTCTTGATTGCATCTGCTACTTCCTGCCATGGTGCCTGATAATGTCATCTTCTCCATGAGTCAGCAGAGCAGAAGCAATGCTCACTCGCACATTCACTCTCTCTTTTGGCCCCCTCTCTCCCACATGCTCCTTCATCAAGCAAGTACATATGAACTCCCGTGATAGATTCAGCAGACAGTGAAGGCATGGCTCCTGGACCTTCCAACCCAATGAGTTAAGGTGATGTTCAAGAAACATTTACACCTTGTCTTCTTGCAAATGCATTAGGTGCATGGAGGAACCTATGCAGTAGGGAGGCTGGCCAAATCTTGGTGCCTGGAGAAGCTTCCTTGAAGAAAGATTATTCATGCTGAACTCTGCCACAGAATCATGAGTTTCAATGGCAGGGATTTATAAAGAAAAGATGGGCATAGATGTATGTATATGAGTTCAGCCTTAAGGAAGAAACATGTGGTCTGAATGAGAAAAGAATGTACTGAAATGAGGTCAGAGTGGGGAGTCAAGGTCAAATACAAATTTCTTTGGACGCTCTGATAGGAAGTTTAACCTTTGGCCAGGGAGATGGCTCAACATTTATTATATACAGCACAAGAGAAGAGGTTAGGTAGTGTCAGTAGGAGGTCTCTATAGGTGGTCTCTGTAGGTGAGCTGTCTCAGGCTGTACAAGCATGTGTGGAGGGCTGAGGTTGCTGGGAAGTTGGTGCCACTCCACCAGAGTGCACATGGCCCACCTGATACCAGCTCTTCTGTAAATGTGTCTGTGCATCTGTCCTTTTGCCATTCCCTTGGCACCCTAGTCAGATTTCCAGGACTGTGCAAATGGTCTGAGAATGGCAAGATGACTTGGTCATATCTACATCTTAAAGATACAGAGAGTGACCTACAAGTAGCAAGAAGGCCTAAGGCCAGGGTGTGCGACTGGGGACAGATGACACAGAAACACTGCCAGATTTGTTTGATCTGTGTCCTTGATGATGAAGGATGCTGAACGTGTTTAAGTGTTTCTCAGACATGCATGTCTCGTTTTCAGAACTCTTTAATTCAGTACATAATTTTTTATTGGTTCATTTGTTTTTTTGATGTACAGGTTTTGCTTCTTTATATAGATATTAACCCTGTATTGGATGCATAATTTGTAAAAATCTCTTCCCTTTCTGTATGTCAGTGTCTTTAGCCATATGGAATCTTTTCAATTTCGCATCTATTAGCTGTACTAAGTGCATGGGTTGTTGGTATCTTGTTCAGAAAGTCTTTTCTTGTGCCAATGTGCTTAAAATTATTCCCCTCTTTCTCTTCTATCAGTTTCAGGGTATCAGGCCTTATGTTGAGGTGCTTGATTCATTTGGAGTTAATTGTGTGTGTGTGTGTGTGAAGGGTGATAAGTAAGTTTGTATTTAGATTCTTCTACATGTAGCCATCCAGTTTGATTCTCTTTGCTAAAGATTATGCCTTTTTTCCCCCAGAGTGTATTTTCTGGCTTCTTTAAAAAAAAAAAAAAAAAAAAAAGGTGTAGATAGGTGTGTGGACTCATATGTGGGCCTCCAATTTGATTCTGCTAATCAGTGTATCTGCTTTAATGTCAATACTATGCTGGGTGGTGGTGGTGTTTTAATATACCTGTGCAGCCCAACTTGATACTGGAGATGGTGATAACTTTAATAGCTCTTTTTAATTATTCAAGGTTGTTTTATTTATCGTGTGTGTGTGTGTGTTTCTATACAATGTTGAAAATTGTCCTTTCAGTATGTGTAAAGATTTGTGTTAGAGTTTTGATGAAGATTACACTGAATCTGCAGATTGCTTTGGGTAGAACGGGCATTTTTGCTATATTAATACTACTGATCCATGAGCTTGGGAGAACTTTTCATCTCCATATATCTCCAATTTCTTTCTTCAGTGTCTTAACATTTTTATTATACAAGTCTTTTTACTTGGTTGGTTAGAGCTACCCTAGGATATATTTTCCAGGCTATTATGAAAAGCATTATTTTCTTGATTTCTTTCTCTGAGTTTTATGAGGTAATTTTGTATGCTGCCTCTTTGCTGAAAGTGCTTATCAGCTACAGAAGATTCCTGGTGGAGTTTTTCAGGGTCTTTTGTATATAGAATCATATCACCTTCAAATAAAGATACTTTGACTTCCTTTCCTAACTGTATCCCATTGATCTTAATTGTCTTATTGCTAAGACTTCAAGTACTACTGAATAGGTATAGATAAGAATGGACGTCTTCACCTTGTTCCTGATTCTTTTAGTGGAAATGCTTTGCATCTCTCCCCATTTAGGTTGATGTTGGCTGTGAGATCACTGTAAACTGCTTTTATTATGTTAGGTATGTCCCTTATATCCCTAGTGTCTCTGGGACTTTTATTGTGAAGGGTTGTTGAATTTTGTCAAAGGCCTTTTCTGCATCTATTAAGATGATCATATGGTTTTTCTTTCAATTTGTTTATATAGAGAATTATGCTTATTGATGTACATATGTTGAGCCATCTCTATATCTCTGGGGTGAGTCCTACTTGATCATGGTGGATGATCTTTTTGATGCTTTCGTGGATATGGTTTGAATGAATTTTCCTGAGGATTTTGCTGATGTTCATAAGGGAAACTGGTCTATAATTCTCTTTCTCTTTTGGATCTTTATGTGGTTTAAGTATCAGAGTAACTGTGGTCTTGTAAAATGTATTGGGCAATGTCTCTTCTGTTTCTCTTTTGTGGAATAATTTGAAGAGAATTGGTATTAATTCTTCTTTGAAGACCTTGTAGAATTCTGTACTGAATCTATCTGGCCTTGAACTTCTTTCTTTTGGCTGGGAAAATTTTACTTACTTCCTGTATCTCATTAGAGGTTATGAATCTGTTTAAGTTGCTTATCTGATCTTGATTAACTAGTAGGTCATATATATCAAGACAATTATCCATTTCTTTTAGGTCTTCCAGTCTTTGGAGTATATATTTCAAAAGAATGTCCTAATGATTCTCTGGATTTTTCTCACAGTCTTTTCTGATGCTTCCTTCTTTATCTCTACATTAATTTGGCTCTTCTTTCCATATTTTAGTTAATTTATCTAAATATTTTTCATAATTCCTGATTTTCTCAAAGAACTAACTTTATTTCATCGATTCTTTGTATTGTTTTGTTGTTTTTCGTTTATTGATCTCTAGTTTGATTATTTCTTGCTGTCTACTCATCTTGGGTGTCATTTCTTCTTTTTGTTTTAGAGCTTTCAGGTGTGCTATTAAGTTGCTAATATGTTATTACTCCAAAATTTGAATGTAAGCACTTAGTACTATGAACTTGTCTCTTAGAACTGCCTTCGTTGTGTCCCATAGGCTTGGGTGTGTCATGTTTTCATTTTCATTCAATTCTAAAAAGCTTTTAATTTCCTTCTTAACTTTTGTCTTGACCCATTTTTCATTCACCACTGAGCTGTTCAGTTTTCATGAGTTCATAAGCTTCCTGTCTCTATTGTTCTTGATATCCAGCTTTAATCCGTGGTAGTTAGACGGGATGAAGGGTATTATTTCAGTTTCTTTGTATCTTTTGAGACTTGCTATGTGGCCCAGTATGTGGTCATTTTGGAGAATATTGAAGAATGTATGTTCACTTGTTTTTGGGTGAAGTATTCTGCAAATATCTGTTAGGTCAATTTGGTTTATGACATCAGTTCCAACATTTCTCCATTTATCTATTTTCTAGATAACCTCCCTATTGATGAGAATGGGGTATTGAAGTCAGATGCCATCACTGTGTGAGGAGAGATATGAGATTTTAACTATAGTAGTGTTTCCTTTATAAACTTGAATGGCCTTGTGTTTGGCATAAAGGTGTTTAGAATTGTAATATCTTTGTAGTGGACTTTTGCTTTGAAGAGTATATAGTATCCTTCCCATCTTTTCTGATTAGTTTCATTTTGAAGCCTATTTTGTGAGATAATAAAATGTCTTGAAATATTTTTCCATTTCTTATGCTGAGATGATTTCTATTATTGATGGTTTTTGGATGCAACAAAAAGATAGATTCTTTTTCTGAATACAGTGTGTTAGTCTGTGTCTTTTTTATTGTATTTGAAAACAGGATCCTATTATTTGAAGATTTGTTCTTTTCAGTTTCTCCAAATTTTTTTGTTTCTCCAGATTTATTGGATGCTTTGTGCCTATTTCTAGATTTAATATTTTCTTAACTGAGGTATCCATTTCTTCTGTCTTGTTTTCAATGACTGGCATTCTCTCTCTTCCCATGTCTTAGATTCTGTTGGTGAAGCTTGCCTCTCGTGTTTTGTTTGACTTCCTTACTTTTTTACTTCCAGTTTCATCTCATTTTAGATTTTTCTTTAGTGATTCCATTTCTGCTTTTATGTCTTGAACTGTTTTTATCATTTCATTTCACTTATTTGTGTTTTCAAAGACCTCATTAAGGAATTTATTCCCATTCTCTTTTAAATTCCTTGAACATATTCACAATACTATTTTGAAGTTCTTGTCATGTGTTTAAGCTATATTGCATTCTCAGGGCCTAATGCAGTAGGGTTAGTAGGTTCTGGTGCTAGTGTACTGTCTTGGATGTTGATGTTTGTAGTTTTGTGCTAGTGTCTAGACATCTGTGGTTAGGACGATTGAGGGGATTCTGGGTGTTGATATCTTGTCTAGATTTTGGGTTTGGTTTTAGTTTTTTGGGGGCCTGGGGGGGTGTTATATTCATTGGTTTCTGCTGACCTCCCTGGATCTCAGGAAAGTGTGGTGGCATGTTTACCTGGCACAGAGAGTGCTTTTGCAGGTCACTGAGTGCCACAGAGGAGTAGAGGTGAGCTAGGAGGGAAGACTAAGTTCAGATCCGGTGTGGCCACTGGATATCCCAAGTAGAAAGTGTTTCTAGACAAAGAAATGGGAATGGCTAGAAGTAGAGGGGAGGGGTCACCAAGAGGAGTCCCCAGGGAATGAAGGTAAGGTGGGAGAAGAGGCAATGGCAAACAGGCAGACAGTTACAGGGCTGGAGCTGAGAGTAGAGAGATTGTAATGAAGGACAGGAGAGTCACCTATTAAGTCTCTAGTCTGGCTTGCACGTACGTGCTTAGGGTTGGCCTCTTGGTGTTGGATGGCCAGTTATGGTGCTCATCCCTAGGGAATGCTGATTCTCCTTCTCTCAGCAGTTATTAATTGCCTATAACTCTTCTCTAATCTTAAGCTCAGCTCCAAGCCTCCATGAATTTGCTGCACTCAGGCTTTTAAGAAGTGATTTAGGAATGTCTGCACTGTTACGTAGTTCTTTCTTCCACATAGAAATATTCTCTTCTGGAGAGAAGATGGGGGTTCATAAGATGCAGGAAGCTCAGAACTTCTAAGTCTCAAGAAACACAAAATTTACAAGACTTGTGAGGCTCCTTTCCAATGTTCTATAGGCAACAAAACATTGCTTGGGGAGAGAAAGCTCTACAGTGGAGCTGCCTGCAAGTTGTGACGCTGCTTGGGTGAGTTGTCACCCATGGTCTTTGGTTATGAAGATTCCTGAACCCCCTATGCTTCTGCACATGACCCCAATAAACTCAGTGGTCTGCCTAGCTTTCTTTGATCAGTACTCTATCTATGTATGATAGATGTGTGCTTCTCTGTAGAAAAAGCTTATGTAACACCCACTAACCAATCACCCCCTCCCTCCACTAACCTTACTGCTTGCACTTCCTTATCCACCATGTCAAGATACAAAGATGCTTACTGTACATAAACACACACCTGTCACTCAGATTCAATTGAGACTAATATTTCATCAGATTTGCCTTATTCCATCATTTTACCAAGAAATGCAAAAAACATGTTAGAATCCTTGTGTGTATATCATGTTTTGTGTCATATATTTTATACTATATTTTATACTATACCTTATATTATAGTGTAAGATTCAAATGTGGTGACAATTTGTGACTTTCTATCTCCGAACAGCATCAAATGAGGCTCTTTTGATACATTTTGCCAATGTGGTGCATCTGGGCCTCTAGTGAAACTAGGCTGGAAAGGAACTTGGGAAATAGAAGTATAAAAAAATCTATCAGCACACTAAAAACACATATATGTCTATCCTTGCCTGTGTCCCGAAGAAGCCATGAGAACCAGTCTTTTAGAGATTGTTGGGCTTTTGTTTTAATTTAAGTTGCTATATTATAGTACTTTAATATTGGATAACTTATCAACAGTATAAAGTCATTATACACAGTGCAAGAGTCCAGACATCAAAGATCAAAGCATCAGCAGGTGCTGTGTCTGTTGAGGGTCCAGTTCTCATAAACAGTACCTTCTGTGTCTCCAGAAGGCAAAAGGGATAGAAAGTGTTTCATCCCAATAAGATATAGAATTCTACTGCACACCAAAGTCCCCTCTGCTTATACACAGTACAATAGAAGTTAATTTTGAAGATACACTCAGAGCCTTACAGGTGAACTTGGAGTTGGAATTGTCTATGTCTGTCTGACTCCTTTACCCATGCCTCTCTTTCCTGTTCCCTAGCAGACCACCCAAGAGAAGACCAGTCTCAAGATGTGTAATTACGGTAGAAAAGAGGGACCAACATGCCACTTTTGCCAAGTTTCTGGTGACAGTAGAGCTAAGGGACAATGTTCCGCAACACAGCTGATGGGTTTTGCCATAGTAATGGCCAAGCAGCCCTGAGTGTTTAGGGTCTGGACCAGTAGGATGCAAGGAGCCTTTGGCTCTTCTCCATGCTCACTCTCATTGTGCTTATCCTGTATCCTAGATCTCGTGGATGTGGAATCTTCTCTCCCTGGCACCAGAGCATATGGTGAAAAAGCAATGAGTTCTATGTGGCTGAGCCAGATCAATATGCTGTTTGAAACAGTGGGGGAAGAGGTTTCATTTTCCTGAATTCCATCAAAACAAGTCATACAACTCTCTGAATGACATGGTAGGGTCTACCCAGACAGCATTTGTATTCAGAAATGTACACCCCACTCCTAAATCTTTTATTGATCAGTGCTTTTGTGTTAGGCACCATTGGGACTGTGGCTAGGAGGACTACTATTCCTGGATTTAAAGTATTAGGGACTGGCTGGAGAGACACGCAGAGCATTGAATAAATTGTATCAAGAAAGCATTCAGTTCAAGGAAAGCAAGAAGAAAGCATAGAGAAGCCCATGTACCCCAGGACTAGCTGTATTCCCTCAAGCTCCCTCAAACCTCCTGTTCTTTTTCCTTTTTTTTTTTTAATTAAAATTTTTTCATACATTTTCTCATCTCCCAACTCCTTCCACATCTTCCCCATTTCTCTACCTACTCAACTTTGTTCTTTCTCCTTTTCAAAAAGTGTCTGTTCCTTTTCTTGAGTGTGTGGTCTGCAATCTACTCTGTGATTTCTCAACTCACAGAAATCCCTTTTCCCATCCCAACACTCCAGACAGCGTATCCCACTGTGGGCATCAGTGGCTGCCAATGCCTCTCTCAAGTCAGTGAGCAATTTTCCTCTATTTTTCCTTTTCCTGTCAATAATGTTCAAAGAACTCTTACCACTTCCCAATTAAAGGCCCAGAAGTTCAATTAACAATTAGACAGCAGATTTTAATAGACATTTTCCCAAACACATACGGGATAACAAACATAAAAATATGTTTAACATTGTTGTCGATAGAGAAATCAAAATCTATAGACAGAGTGTGATACAATCCTGTAACAAAATGTGAGTTAACCATAACATATTAGGATAGACATGTGGAGAAATACTGGTATTATGCTAAAGTAAAAAGAACTTGCCGCAGAAGTCATATTTGTATGCCTATAGAATACCATCTACCAGACAGAATTTAGATCAGTTAGTGTCTATGTGCTGAGCGCATGGAGGTTGACTGCTAATCAGTGTGACCTTTTTAGGGTAATGAAAATTCATGGGAATTAACTGGTAGTGATGGTTGCATAGCGGCGAGCCAACTGTAAACCACCGAGCTGGGCAAGTGCAAGGGTAAATGCCACAGTATGTGACTTCAATAAAGCTATTAGGCACAGCCAGGAATAATGAACAGGGGAGTGAGGCAGGAAGCCTGTGGGAAGATGCTGGGGCCTCTGTGTGGGACAGAGACAATAACGGAGTTGTGTCTTGGTAGAAGACTCCTGTTGGGAGGTACAGGAGAGCTGTGCAGGGAAGAGGAAGATCAGCTTGTGCTGAGTACATCTGCCTGCAGTTAACGGGGTCAGGGCTCCAACACCTTGCTTGATTTGGGCCTCCACCACATCTGCCACATGCTAAACTGAAACTGCCTCCCAGGCACTGGGAAATGCGATCCATTCCCTTTCCCTTCTCTTCCTAAAATTTACTACTCCTTAGCTCCTTCTGTCATCAAGCAAGACCATCTGGGTAGTGGCCCAAGTCACTGCTACTCTGCCTTAGGAAGGATCCTGGTGATGTTTTGGTTTCCATTGGATCCAGTCTCTGATCATAAGCTAATTTATCTCTAGTCACCACTCTTCCCAGTGGGAACAACCGATTGTGTCTTCTCTGCGATACAATGTCATAGGTTGAGTCAGCCCAGGAGTCCTGGATTACTGGCACTGAACTCTCTGATGCTGTATGACTGCAGCCCATACTTAATCCTGGAGGTCCAGCTGCTTATGGAATGAGCTGCCATGTTCTTCTGCCGGTCCCATGAGTTTGAGAGCTCCTTGGAGTTCTGACAGGCATGGCTCAGTCCAGTGTGGGCTGGGATAAGTTCACATTCCAAAAATGTACGGTTTCAGGAGCTGTGGTCAAGATAGAATTCCTTGGCCCCCAGAAAGGATATTATAAGAGAGATTTGGGAGACTTTCACATTCTGATTTGTAGAAACTTTCTCCCTCTGCCTGTTCCTGAGAGGTGCCTCCCTCAGGGACAGTGTGGCACTCCTACACGACGAAACGGATATTAGGTATGCAGGATGGAAGCCATCTCCTGTGAACAGAAACGACACTGGATGAGAAAGGGGAAGTGCAGTTAACTTGGAGGTCAAGAACCAAGCTCCAGCCTTGCCTGGCACTTCCATATAGAGTGACCTGCTTAGAAGATCCAGGAACAGTCCCCATATTCTTAGACAGGTGTGACCTCTGATAAATACCAGAAGTCCCAGATTTCATCTCAGCCTCTATTTTCAGGGAACCCGATGGCGGTATTCAGAAGGCAACCCCAGGTGTGGTGCCAAGGATTCCAGGGTTCAGAACTTACGCCCCACAGGTTCCTGGGACTTTTGTGACTCGAAAAAGATAGGCAAAACAAGTGTTGACTTTATATGGCATTCAGCTGTTTCTACTGGTTTCCAAGACCACCCACCTCTGGAAAGCAGCAAGAGAAAGCAGAGGAGGAGCCACGATGTCTGAAAATCCACCTACCACGCAGGCTTAAGCCACAGAACATTCAAATGTCACTGATGTCACACAACTACATGAGGTTCATAAAGATTAATCCAGTTTTCTGGGTTTCCACCACTTTCTTCTACATATCTGAGGTATCCCAGTGTGGATCCATACATGTCAACTCATGATGTGACCTCTAAGCCAATTCTGCTTCCTTCATCAGATGGTGTCTATGTGAATCTTCTTACTTTCTTTCCATAACTCCTCTTGGATTTCAGTGGAGTAGAAGGAAGAAGAAAAGGAAGGAAAGGAAGAGAGAAGCAATAAAGAAAAGAATGAGAGAAGGAAGAAAGGAAGGATGAATCAAAGAAGAGAGGGAGGAAAGAAGGAAGGAAGCAAGGAAGGAAGAGGATGGGGGAAATCACGTAAATGTGACTTGGGTGATTAAGGACAAGAATAAGGTCAGTTATGAGAATCCAGAAGGGGGAAGAAGCCACTGATAGTCCAATGTGGACTTTTCATGGTGGAGTTTTGTATATTTATGTTTTCTTTGTGAGATTTCCTAAGATGATGTTCCAAGAATATGATGATGACTCATTCCTCTGAAAGATGGTTCATTAACTCATTCCTCCATGGCACACTGATTCTGCCTCAAATGCATATGTGCAGGGGGCTGTGGTAACCCATAGCAGACCTCAGTCATCATAGTGAGAGAGTCATCACAAGACTATTTGTGTGGGCCAGTGGAGTAGAAGAGACAATTTCCACAAGGCTTAGTTTGGTCTAAATAAAAACAGGGTGATGAAATCTACCATTCACAGGTGAACATAGTCAAGTGTGGAGGGTTGAGAAAGCCCTTTGGAGGTTACTCCTGACTTTTTTTTTTAGTCTAGGAAAGATGTTGCCCCAAGTGACAAAATTGGGGTGGGGATCATTTATTGATCCTTCGATGATCAATCCAGTAGGAGCTTCAGCTGGAGAGTGTGCAGATCACCAACTATAGATAGAGTAGGGCATAGACGAAGAGCCACATGTAACACTTGTGCAAATGGCTACAGCCTGGGTAGGATCAAGGGCCTGGACTATGACTTTGAAAATTGTCTGTAACGAGTGTGGGCTTATACTGTGTTTATATTTGTATGTTTAAAATGACATTTTGCAAGATATAAACATTTAATACTTATTACAATTTTCCTTAACTCATTCAGGCACCTTTTAATTTCTTCTCATATACTAGCATCATGAACAGAAAGAGAAAATTGGTTCAAACCCTTCTTAACAACGAGATGTTTTGGCAAATGCTATTATTATATTAATCTGTCACCAAGTATTCAATTATTCATATAACACCCAGTTGGTACAAACAGGAACAGGAAACATAGGTTATGCAAATTAGACATTTTGGTCCTTTTAAAATAATTTCCTCTCCATATGGGTCCTGTTGTTTTAAGTTCCAACCAAATGATAATACTTGCCGTTGGCTGTCATGCTATTCACTTCTCTGGGCTGCAGAGGCCTGGGAACTATTAAAACTATAGTAGGGTCCCCATATACAGGTGGCAGCAGTGATTTTGTAAGAAAGTTATTATGTTTTGTGGCTTTTATTTACCTGAGGGTGGATTAGTGTTAGGACAGAGTCTAAACTCAGAAGTCTTGACCCTATTTATACAATCTTCCCTGTAGACATGCTTAGATTTGTCCATATAGGCTAATATCCCTTATGAACTTCACCAGCAAAAACCCATATTATCCTGACTTGAGGTCTCCATGAGACAGAGAATATCTGTTACTGTCAATGGCAGGTCCAATCCATGAGTACATTTACTAGAGGGGAGGTTGCTTGATTTTGAGAATAATTTACCTTTTAATCACCACCTCTCTTAGCTTACCTACCTTTGTTCTTACCAGCTTGGTCCTGGGACTTGATGAGCATGGTCTGATGGCTCATCTTCCATAGCTGTGTTCAACGCCATCCACATCCAGGATCTGGAAGATCACGTACCTGCTGCTCTAAGCCTCTCTTCTGCATCATTAGCTTGCTCCTCTCCAACAGGTGAGCTTTGCCAGCATCGAGCTGTGTCAGGGCTTGAAGGGGTGAGAGCATGGTGGTGTGCTTGGGTAGAGGAATGTGTCTCACATGTCAGGGACTGCACTGGTCTATAGGTCAGCCAGTGGTTATCTAGTGTCTGCTAATGAGCTGCCTCAATTTCTTTTTTCTTTTTTTTTCCTCTTTTTTTTACTATTATTTTCTTTATTTACATTTCAAATGCTGTCCTGAAAGTTCCCTATACACCCCCCCGCCCCTGCTCCCCTACCCACCCACTCCCACTACTTGGCCCAGGCCTTCCCTTGTGCTGGGTCATATAAAGTTTGCAAGACCAAGGGGCCTCTATTCCCAGTGATGGCCGATTAGGTCATCTTCTGCTACATATGCAGCTAGAGACACAAGCTCAGGGTGTACTGGTTAGTTCATATTGTTGTTGCACCTACAGGGTTGCAGCCCCCTTCAGGTCCTTGGGTACTTTCTCTAGCTCCTCCATTGGGGACCCTGTGCTCCATCCAATAGCTGGCTGTGAGCATCCACTTCGGTGTTTGCCAGGCACTGGCATAGCCTCACAAGTGGCCGCTATATCAGGGTCCCTTCAGCAGAATCTTGCTGGCATGAGCATTAGTATCTAGGTTTGGTGGCTGATGATGGGATGGATTCCCGAATGGGGTAGTCTCTGGATAGTCCATCCTTTCATCTTGAGCTGCCTCAATCTCTATTCCACAGAACTTAGCCTTCATTGTGAACGGGATCTAGCTACAGACAACCAATATCAGATATTCAGAAAGTGACCGATGATATAAAAACAAACAGACTAGAAAGTTGAAGAACACTGAGACCAGGTCTGGGGCTGCTGCTGTTATCATTGGGGAATGTCTGTGCCAGAAACTTGCATCAGATCTCTGCTCAAATGTCATCTCCCCTGGAAACCTGGACTGACCAGGTCTCCACCCACTCTAATCTTCCACAGCATGTCACTCCACCACATCAGACTGTGGACCTCTCAGTTTTATATGCATTCAGGTGGTTGAGGAACTGGAGAGTGGGCACTGCTGCTGAATGGAACCTCTCAGGGGAATGCTGATAGGTGGGTTGGTCCAACATCCCTCCAGAGCGGATGCTCATAGGTTTGCCCCTCTCCTAGACTTCTCTGCTATTCCCCTGCTTTAGCTTTTTGAACTACTGTGTGTCCTAATTCCTTCACATGTCTCAGCCTACATCTTCCACTTCATTCCTTCTTCCATTGTCTAAATTCAGATCTCGTATTTATAGGGTCTCTATGTTCTGTTTACATTTTCCTGGTACATTGTGATTGTTCCTTTTTCTGGTAACCTCTGGTTCATTTATTTTTGTGTGTGTGTATCTCTTGATTCTCTGCTGATGTTGCTAATTATAACCTTGTGGGAAAAGTAATTCAGGCTTACTGTGACATTCATTGGCAAGGAAATGTGACAGCCAGCAGGTCTGCAGTCAGAAGAGTGGCATTTTGGAAGTTTGAATATAGACTCCACTTCCTTAAGTTCAAATACCATCTCTGCTTCTTATTTAGCTTCATGAACTCAGACAAGGATCTTTAAGCTCTCAGTATCTTTCTCTACAGAGTGTGGGTTATACCAGGCCTTGCCTTCAGAGGTTGATGAATTAACTCATTGGTGCCCGTGGAACCAGAGAACTGCCAGACCTCTAGTATATGCTTGCTGATTCAGCTCTGTACTCTTACTTTAATGCTTATTTATTTTCTAATTATTCTTTTTTATATTCCTAACTTGCCATGCTGCCCATTTTTTTTCATATATTTCAGAAGCTATTTTATTTGTTATTCTCTCTCTGCTCAGATAAAAAAAAATAAGAATTTTTATGTTCAATTCTGGCTGCAGGAGCAAGGCGAGAGCTAACATGTGGCTGAATGATGGTAGTTTTACGCATCAACCTGAGTGGTCCATAGACACCCAGGCTGATGTGGCTGATCAACTTTGGGAGTGCTGAGACAGTGATTCTGGCTGTGGGCTGAGTAAGGCAGATGGCTCTTTCAATATAGAAGTGGTACTGCCCCATCCATTGAGGGCCTGGGCAGAACAGAATGGGGCTAAAGGGAGAACTTGACTGGATCTCCTGCCCTGGAGCTTGAGTTTGGATGACTCAGAATTCATTCCACCTCATCAATTCTCAGGCAGTTGGCCTTGGGCATTTTGTCACCTGCATTCCTGAGTCTTTAATTTAAAAAATGACAAAGAGTGGGGAATCTCAGCCTCTGTAATTATATGGCCTGGCTTCTATATTCTCTGTCATCTATCCACCCATACAACTGCTCAACCCATCATCTCTCTTTTCTGTTGCTTCTGTTTCTGTTTCTCAGGAGAACCGTGACTAGTACAATTGTGGGGGGCAGCGTGTTATGAAATGCTCTGTAATTGGCACATAGGAATTCTTCAGGTAATTTTCTCTCAGACAGGAGAAGGGTTTTGTTGGTTTTGTTTTTATTTTGAGTTAGGAAGATCCTGGGGTCCATTGTCTTTTGCATCTAGTGTTGGCAGATGCAGCCGACTTTCTCATAAAAAAGATAAATAGTTTCATCCCAATTTCCTTGACACTTTTCAAAGTGGATGCTTTGAATGTTACTTTTTCCTATTGGAAAAAATATTGGTCACTAATGTACTTACACCGCATTTACTCTTTTGGTTCATTCTTCTCTCTCTCTCTCTCTCTCTCTCTCTCTCTCTCTCTCTCTCTCTCTCTCTCTCTCCATATCTTCAAAATGCAGAGAGCTCTGTTTTTCTGTGAATGACGTTTCTTCCCTACCCCTTCTCTTTTCAGTGTTTGGGATTATTCTGAACATTTACTAGAGCTCAGATACAAAGACCTCATTTTTTTCCCTTTATCTCCACCCTCACCCCAGTTCTTCACTCCTCCATGTGGGAAACAAGCTGCATTCATCTTATTCTGGAACAGTGTATAAATTTCCATCCTTTCTCTGCTTGCTGCATATTTCCCTAAATTTTTTTCACCTCCAAACTACAAAAGAGAGAGAGAGAGAGAGAGAGAGAGAGAGAGAGAGAGAGAGAGAGAGAGATAGATTTTGGACTTGAGAACACTTTCCCATTATCAGATTATGTTGGACTATCCGGGCTCACCTCCATTTTTCTCTGGAGACAGGGTGTCATGTAGTTCAGGATGGCCTTGAACTCATTATGTAGGTAAGATAGACCTTGACTTCCTGCCCACCCTGCCTCTGCCTCTTGCATGCTGGGATTACCGCTTTTCTCCTGAATCTTAAAGTACATGGGGCCCATGGAGGAGTCACAACCTGCTTTCACTGAGCAGGCTAGCTCCTGTGGACAGCAATGAGTGCTAAGGATAGCAATGAGTGCTAAGCAGAGGCTCTGGACTCAGCCTGCCTGTGTTCAAGGCCAGCTCTGCACTCGGAGGCATGTGACCTGGATCAGGTGGCTAAACTGCTCTGAGCTTCAGAGATTTCAAATGGGACAGTCCAACATTTGCCTCACTCATAAAGCTGCAATGGAAATTAGATGAGATTAAATTTCACTTTGCTTTTTGAACAATCCTGGTAGTTAGTCTTACTACATTTGTAGTTGATGAAACATGAAGCTGGAGTCTGGTCTAGCTTCTCCTCACACTCTGTCATCTTTATTAAGTGCTGAGACTGTGTGTTGCAGACACCCAACACAAGCACACACACTGGAGGCTGATGTTCTTACCTGGAAGTCTGGCTGGCTGGGGCATGGGTAGGAATATGGATCCCTGTGTCTGAGTGGTTCCCAGTGACTGAGTGTTCTCTCACCCACAGTTGTGTTGATTTCTGGAGAGCAGACAAGACAACGACTTCAACAGTGCCCCCGTGTTCCTCAGCTCATGTCTGCAGAAGGTAAAGTTCCTGTGGTCATTTGTTTTGTGCCATGTGGATGGGAGTCTACACTTGGTGTGCACTGTGGGTGCGTGAGGGGAGGAGACTTCTGAGAAGGAGGCACTTCCTTTGTTCTTTGCAATGCCTGAAGAAATGCCTTTCATTTCCAGCCTGTTGAGGACACACTTCTGTCTTATCTAGATCCATAAGCTTTCTTTTTCCTCCTTTAAAAATAGCACCATTAAAAAATATATTGTATGCAAAGTTTTTCAATAAAAATAGAAAAAACAAAAAAAAAGCTAAAAATAAAATAAATAGTTAAATAAGTAGGTTTGTTGTTGTTTTATTAATCTAACAAGAATGCAAAAGAACTAGAACTTAGTCAGTGGCTAGAATCTCTCTTGATAAGGGTGACTTGGGCACCCAGCAGATTCCCTGGGTCCCACTCACCTTGCCTGTCCTCATCCTCCATCTGTCTCCCAGTGGTTGTTTGGAAGCACTCCATTCAGGCTTGCACCTCTCTGTTTCTTTTCTATCATGCTGTTGGCAGAGGGACAACTCAGTAAGACCTTAGGGCCCGACACTGGGGTTCATTGGCTGGATCTTGCCATCCTGTTTTATTTCCTTTTCCCTGACTACACGCACTCACTCTACCTCCATACCTTTTAAACTTGGATGATATCAGCTGTCTTTCTATCTGTCTTCAGACTGCCTCTCTGTCCTAGGGTCCCCAGCTGTGACAGGAGCCTGGTATTAAGGTCCTCACCACCTATGACAGCTCTGTGTACTCTATATTCTCATAGATGTTTAGTTATGCATATTAGCTCTAGAACTGTTAGGCATTTGAGAACATGAAGGCACAGTTCTCACCTCTAGGAATAAAAGATGGGTTTTTTTCTAAGCCAAATACAAATGAAGCAACTGATAACCATAGCCTGGGAACACAACTTCAGGTTCTTCAAATAACAAGTTATATCATAGAAATGGAGAATGAAGAAAGCCACAAGTTGAGGCATTTACCAATTGCATTGGTATGGATTATAGATAGGTGTGTTACCACAATGCAGAGAACTCTCTGCTGTAGGTTTCAGATGTTCTCTACTTAACTCTTAACTTCTGGGTTGTGAAAGTGAATGGCTAAGAATGCATTCAGGAAGTTTTAATAGTGGCCAGAATGTTAAGTTAGACAAGGATGCGGACATTAGATGGCTGCCAAACGGTCTAAGAAAGCTGCCTCTTGATCTGCAGCATTCTGATTCACAATATTAGTGTCATTCGGACCAGAGGTTCAGCCTTGCAGACTCTTTTTATGTGTATAATTAACTAATTATTATATTATGAATAATTTTATATATGAATAATTATATATGAATAATTTTTCTTTTTATTATTTTACATGGATAATTTTTCTTTTTTTATTATTTTACTTATTCACTTTACATCCTGCTCACCACCTCTCTCCAGTAAAAGGCCAACTTTGTAGACTCTAACACTGATGTCTGTGTAGCTCTGTCTTCTGCAGTTCTATCTTTAGATCTCCGTGTCTGACTGAAAGCGTAAGACATACCCAATTACTTCTAGTGACCTGTACCATCTCCTGGTCTGCAAAGAGAGCCATACCTATTTGATTGGACTAGCAGAATTCCATCATTCCCAAAATCACAGATACAATTATTAGTTTCGTCTGACACTGTGTTCTTGTCACAAGGGCAGCTTCTCCAGTCAGCCCTCCCTCTATTCTTTCATGTTTAATGGAGCACAATACCACAGATGTCTATAAACTGTCCTGACCCAGAGAGAGACATAAAAAGTAGAGGTTACATGCCTCAGATGGTTCAACGCAGCTGAATCATTTAGAAGCACGTGAGAGACCCCAGCAGCACAGATTCCTACCACTCCAACCATCTGGATTTGAAACCCTTTCTCACTATTGTCATGGACACCCTGAATTCAGGTTCACTGAGTCCAAGGGAGAACCAAGGTGTGATCTTGCTGTTAATTCTAATGTGGTTTGTTGTGTAGAGGGTAAAATCACTCATCTCCCTGTGGAGGATCAAAGCTGGCCCTTCCCTGCATGACAATGATCAGAGACAGCCGGTCAGTCTGCTTAGTGTGCCTGGGAATGAATATGTGAACATAAAGTATGGGTACAGAGTGTGTGAAAAGGAGAAGAGAGAAAGAAGGGTGCTTAGAGAGCCCATCAAGATCAAACAGGCTGATATTCGCCTACCCATGAGCACAGGTGCGTATTCACATCAGCCAAAAGTGAGCATGGCCCAGGAATCCATCAGAGGAGAATGAACAAATATTATGCTATATCAAGTCTCGAGCATCCCTCACCTGCGACCATGACTCAGCTCAACGGGAAGGAAAATCTCACAAGAGTCACATCAAGAATGAACTATGAAGACATGGTGAGCTACTCACAAAACAGTAAATACCATGAATAGATAGATAGAGCTCATGTGAACTGCCTGGTGTCACCAAGTTCAGAGACTCTTGGTGGAAGTGGGGGTCAGGGATGAGACCTTTTTTTGTTGAGGGTCAGAGATTCAGTTTTACAACATAAAAGAGTTATGGAGATGCATACACAATGACAGACCATACTTAACACTACAGGACTATCTGCTTGTAAATGGTAAGAATGATAAATTTTATCTTTTTATTCTTTTAACCACCCTAAAAGAAGTCAAGCAGGCTGTATAGAGATCTGTGAAGCTTGGGAAGGGCCTGAATTGTCGAGATCTTAAGAAAAAAATTGAGAACTATTGATTTCAGGTCTTCAGTTTGTCCAGGAATGGGAGAAAAAAAAATGATTTTTACTGCAGCGTGAGTGTCACAGTGTTTATAAATGACTTCTCCAAGATATATTTTAAAATGTCTCTCTCCATAAGAGATCAGTCCACATACATACATACATACATACATACATACATACAGGCACACACAGATACTTATATAAATTTTGTATATATAATTGTATATATAGTTGTATATATTATTGTATATATAACTATATATGTATATATGAGTGTAAAGTAAAAACACTAGAAGAGAATTAGAAGATCCCTTCTAGTTCCTCAGGAAAATGGATGTTTGTAGCCAGACTTTGCTACTTTGTGGGTTCTTCTTTTTCCTACCCTTTAATCCCCGTTTCTCCTCCTTTCACTAGATAGGTAAGAAACCTTCTCTCACTATTGCTGTAGATATCCTAACTTCAAGTTCACAGAGTAAAAGAGAGGAGTACCAAGGTGTGATCTTGCTCTTTATTCTAATGTGGCTTGCTGTGCAGAGGATACAGGAAAGAGAAGAGGAGAGAGAGAGAGAGAGAGAGAGAGAGAGAGAGAGAGAGAGAGAGAGAGAGAGAGATCAGAATCTCTGAATCTAGTTTCTCCTTGTTTCTTCTTTGAGCATGACTACTAACCAAATTGCAACCAATCCCCCTGAATAACCAACAACCACCCACCCTGAGTCTTGGGGCCCTAGCATTTAAATACCCTCTAAAAAGTTCCCAGAATTCTAAACTTCACACAATTGCAGAAACTATCTGAAGCTGGCAAAGCCATGCCTCTGCTAGAGTATGATGCAAATCATAAGCACGTGCCACAGACAGTCCAAAGCAGCCCCATATCCCCACACATGATTAAAAATAAATATATTCTTATAATATTTCTGTTTTTTAAAAAGAAACTAAAATTTGTCAAAAATGTCACTATGGAAGTTAAAATAGAAAGATGTTTTATTCAAAAATACATGTCTATAGTCAGCATATTAGTAAAATTGCTTTTAGTAATATATATTGATAGGTGTATTTTGCCCTCTGCAAGAAATTAGGCTGTTATTATAACTTGGCTCATGGAGCCACCATGATGGCAAGGATTCTGTCAACATGCCCTGTTGTTCCTGGCCTCTGACACATTTTAACCAGTAAATCTGGGTGCTATTTCTGGGTTTGATCTTTAATAATGCTACCAGCTTTCTTCTGCCACTATTTTTAGATCTAGCCTCCACATAAAGAAGCTCAGAAGAGACTGCTGAATGATGACTTCCTGCAGACAGGCTGGGTTTGTTTCTTCATCAAACAACCCGATGAGTGCAGTTATGAACACCACAATCGGGCCCAGCCAGCCCTCGGGAGTGTGGGGAGTATTTAGACCCTTGCTGTAGGCCACTACGTTTTGAGGTGCGGTAGTATAATGGAAAACAGTAACAATCTGTGATCTCAAGCATGCAATGCAGGAGCCCCTTTTTACTCATAGCTTCTTGGCATAGGGAGAGCAGTTCCATGCTGGGATGGGCCACACATCCTTGCTGATAGTTTACTATCACCCTGAGCCAGCTGAGGGCATGAGGTGGCTTCCCCCTCACAAACCATGTCGCATAATCCTGAGCAACCACAGAGGAACTGACAGGAACTGCCCTTGCTTGTCTGGCTCAAATGGACATCTGAGAGGTGGATCTGATGCTGTCTGTGTAATTCCTATAGGCACAGGACTAGAAAGAATATAAGAACAACTGGATGGATGAGAAGCCTGTTGCTAAAATTTGTAAGGAATGAAGTATAAAAGGTAAATAAGACAAGTGAAAAAAAAAAAAACCCAAATCTGTTGAAGACACTTATAGGGATGTGGGAGGATTCCCTCCTGAGATTGAGAATTCTTTCATTTATACCTAGACCTTTAGGGACCTTGAGGGACTGAAGGACTTGGATAAGCCTGGTGGAAACTGACATGTAGTGACTGTGAGGCTGCTTAGATACAAGGGAAAGACCATGCACAATTGAAAATGTAGATGTGATTCTGAAGAGATGCTTCAGTTAGCAAAGTGTTTGTGGCACAAGACCTAAGTCTGATCCTCAAAACCTATGCTTTAAAAAATGCCCACATAAATGCCCACATATATGCCATATATATGTGCAGTAGTTACAGAAATTATATGGAAGTAACCAACCACATCTTGGTTGGACTTAAAGCCTGCTTGATAAAATGAACACCGGTGCTTGTTGCCAATAAGTAGGGAAAAGACCTATGACTGACTAAATCATAGGTCCTAGGAGCGAACATTATTATCTTATTATTCATTCTGCTAAATGAATATATTAATTAACTGCTCTTCGGCAGCAATCAGAATGGCATAGAGCTCCGAGAAGCAGAAGACAAGCTAGAGAGACAGTTCATAGGAGACCTGGTTGCAAATGTTTGCCATTATGATGGTTTAAAAGTGGAACAAAGGTTGTAGAAACCACAGTGTTATTTTTTTTCCTTTTCCTGACTAGAAGTATTTGAAACAACCCTCTACTGAGATATTAGACAGTACCAGAAGCTCTAGCTGCCAGCAAGTCATGTCAGGCAAAGGGCATAATCAGCGGGATTAGTACACTGAATATACTTTCCACTTAATTTTCCAAGTTTAGATGGGTTTATGAGAACATAATACAAGAAAGGTTGAAGAGCATCTGGATATGTCCTAGGGTTTGAAGATATTAGTTGAGGCATTGCTAAATGCAGAAGGGAAATTTGAAAGGCAACTAGTTACACCAGCATGGAGCAGAACTGCAAGACATACATCTGGGCTTTCTTTTGCCACCCCCCCTCCCAAAAGGAGCAAGCTCTTCCTACCTCCCACTGTTTCTGTGTCCATGTGACAGGTGACAGCCATTGCTCACCTTGCCAGAGAACTGGGCTGTTCCTAGTTCACTGCTGCTGCTGCTGCTGCTGGTGATCTGTGTCATAGTATAGTTTTTGCCATAGTTCCATAACCCATGTCTTCAGTGTCCTGATACGGAACAGAGAGCAGGGAGTATGGGTGTCTTAGTCAGGGTTTCTATTCCTGCACAAACATCATGACCAAGAAGCAAGTTGGGGAGGAAAGGGTTTATTCAGCTTACATTTCCATACTGCTGT